>NC_133650.1:30519302-30819302 GCF_009905375.1 Apium graveolens | reverse complement strand
AGATAGTTCTTTTGTTTATAGAATTGAGTAGCAAGGAGCGCAGTCAAGTGTTAGACGAAGATAGTAGCCAGCAGTTATAAGCAGAGTTATAGTAAGAGGTTATCGAGCATACCAGGAAAGTACACTAACTTCACTTATCATTCAAGTGACGTTTATTTCGAATCATATTATGTAATTATTTATGTCATCACATATCATTCAAGTGGTATTGACTCTGAATTTATCCTTTCAATTTCCCTAATATTTTAAGTTCAGAATAGTTAAATATTTTTACATTTCGCTACACCTTACTCTATACAGTGAAGCTTTGAATTGAGATTAGCGAATAACTAATTGTTCTGGTTATTTCGCCATTGGTTGTTGAGGAAACTCCTGACCATGAGAAATGGGGAGTTATGTGGTTAAGGATGTCATTTGATTTGACTCTTTTGACGGAAAATTATTTTTATGGGTTGGATGGTTGCATAAGAGGTCGTGGCGGCGGTCCAGTGTGAGCTATGTGTTATAAAGGATATAACACCTTGCTAGGCCGATATGTGCCTTGGGTACCTTTTGTTTAGTTGGATATGCTTCGGCATACCGGTGTTACTCCGCGGCTGATCACCGGCGGCAGCACACCGTCATTCGAGGATTCCAATCCCAAAATAAAATATATTGCAAATGTTGTCTATTATCAAATATATATTAGTTTTTGATACTGTTCAGGTATTGCGGTTTGGTTTTGTTCATCAAATATATTGTTGTTGTTGTTCCAAATTATAAGCTATTTACTGCTTGCTGAGCATTTCTTTCGCTCATACTTGTTTCATATCCTGATTCTTTCAGCTAGGCCAGGGCAAGCTTGAGTTCCAGTTCTGACTAGAAGTTGTGTGCTTGTAGATAGTTTTGTGTGTTTCCAGGTAGACAGTTTGGGACGCTTAACTAGTCTAGAGGTTTGTAATAAAATTTGAATAAGTTGTAAAACTAATTAGACTTATGGTTTGTAATAACAGTTGGGTTGTAATAGTGTCTGTTTCATACTATAACCTGTGATCGATCCAGTGCAGGTAAAGGGGTCATATTTATTATATTATTCCGCTGTGATTATTTTATTTTAGTTTAGTGGCTAGTGACCCCCAAATCTAGACTCCGGGTTTGGAGGGCGTCACAAAGATGACTACAATGATGATGAAAATAATAAAGTGTTAGGTGTGGAAGATAGAGAAGATGAAGGTGAAAATAAATACCGAGAAGATGAAAGTGAAGACGAAGATGAAGAAGGTGATGAAGGTTATGAAAATATTGACTAGTAGTATGAGATGTTTTGATGATTACATTATGGTATTGCAATGATTATAATTTTGAACTAATGATATCATAATTTTTGTGATGAAATGGTAAATTATTCATTTTGATTGTATTATTTGTTAAAGTGTTGTGGTTGCATTCAAATATGAAGTCTAAATTACTTGATGTAATTGCGCATCTTTACCATAAAATTAAAGAAAACCGACAATATTGTAAATTAAATCGACCATTTTAGAACTAAAACCGACTAAAACCGCTTAACCGACCGCATTCTCCAGAAAATCGACCATCTTGTTACTTAAATCCGAGTACATTCATATCTTTACCACCGCGGTTGGTCAATTTTAGTTGGCCGGACAATTTTTAACCCAAAAAAATGTGAGCTAGTGATATAAAACCGACCAATTTTGAAAACTATCCCCCTTTGGTCGGTTTTGCATTTTAACTTTTATATTTTTAAAAAATAATTTTAAAATATATAGTACAAAATAAACTATTTTCATAAATTAAGTAGTGTTAAAATATTACTTTTTAACGAAAAATTGATAACTGATCAAATTTACCTTTTTTCAGAATTGACGAAAAATCTTATACGAAAAAAATTACGATATTTAATTTTTTTCTTAATACTAAAATTTAATTGGAAGAAACTTATTGGAAATACTCTTATATCATATATGGTATAAGAGCAAGGGATTACGATGGATTTCTTATTAAAATTAACTCAATATTTTGTACTCAACGAGCTACTCTAATACTGGCTGAGGCCATGACGATTAAGGAAGCCTTAGTTGAATTGATAAGACCCACTAGCTATATGTATTTTTGGAGTCTGATTGCTTGGTGGTGGTTCAACCAATCAAAAGTAAAACTCCAATGAGATCAATAATTGGTTTTTGTCGAGGGTTTAGGGTTAGGATTCAGTTGAAAGTTTAGGGGTTGTATTAAGGTTCATTTGTTCAAAATTTTTAAAAATAAATTTTGAAAATCCAACCATACGAATGTGACCATTCCTAACTTAATTAAATCTCGTAAAAAAGATTTTTTAAACATTATTTGGTTACATTTTATAACATAAATTGTTAAAAAAAAATTATAAATTTACTATTTTAATCATTGTGTCTTCTAGTGAAACCGTCATTTATCAAGCAATTTTATAATTAAAAATAGTAATTTTACTAATTCTAGAAAAATATTGGTGAATTTAAATAGTGACTATGTTAGTTTAAAATTGATTATGAGTATTATAAAATTATTAATTTTATTTGTTAAAAATTTTGGTAATTCCAGCACTATTATTTCGCATATATCCCGCTCAATTTTCGCGAAACAATTGAAATCTATTGGGTCGGCCCAGTACTTGCATCGTGGACCAAACATCATGGACCAAAAGACACCGTTTGAAGCGTCCAACTGCACCATTTTATCAGTTTAAATCCCTTTTATCCCTTTATTCATTTCCTTTTCTTTTCATTACTACTTCATCTGTGCGACCATTAGTGCTAGGGTTTAACAATGCGACCATTACTTGCATCAATTCGCTTGGTAACTCTATGCATGTATATTTATTTTTATACCTGCATCAATTAAATTTCTAGTTTAATCTGCTTCGTTTCAAACCCTTATTGCTTCATTTGAGAAATAAGGTATATTGCGTAAAATACTGATGTGCAAGTGTACACAATCGCAAACAAGTAATATAGTAGTAATACCAGTTATCGTACCTCAAGGACTGCATATTTGTATTAATTTGCAAGTAATATCTAACAATTTAGTTCGAGCATAAAAAGTGTTGAATATTTTTATAACTAAATTAATTAATAAAAACTAATTTAAATAACTAAAATTAAACTAGCACGAAGAGTTGGTACGAGATTCAAATATGAGGAGATAAGTCAGGATAATCACTTCCCCCTAACACGTGAAAATTGGTAAAAGAGTTGCGATGTACTATATTAATTCTACAGTTCACTAGCTAGAATTCATTGGTCATAGGTTCCTCTCAAAATCACTATGATATAATTCCTATTAAATAAACTAAAATATGTCTATGCCAATTTACTTTTCAGAATAAAATTAAGCACCAATTCACAAGCTATGCATGGTCACAATATATGTCTATACCGTAACAATATTCTAATCAACAACCACTAAGATGTATTCATTTTTAAACGAAGGCGGGAATGGTCCCATGAAGTCAATGCCCCACACATCAAATAACTCGACTTCAAGAATATTTGTCAACGGCATCTCACTTCTTCTGGAAATATTACCTACCCTTTGACACCGATCACATCTAACAACATATGCATGAGCATCCTTAAACAGAGAAGGCCAAAAGAAACCAGATTGTAGTACCTTTGCAGCAGTGCGTTGTCCACCAAAATGTCTACCAGAAGGAGAAGAATGGCAATGGAAAAGAATATCTTGCATCTCAAATTCAGCAACACATCTTTTAATAATTTGGTCTGCACCTTTCTTGAATAAATAAGGCTCATCCCAAAAATAAGAGTTTACATCATGCAAGAATTTCTTCCTTTGTTGACTTGATAAATCAGGTGGCATTAATTTAGTACCTAAGTAATTTGAAAAATAGCAAACCATAGAGTAACATTAGAGATTTGTACCTTAAACATCTGTTCATCTGGGAATGTTTCCTTGATAGGAACCATAGTGTGAGATTCATCGTTGTACTCCATTCTTGATAAGTGATCAGCTACTTGATTTTCAACACCTTTTCTATCTTGTATCTCAATATCAAACTCTTGAAGCAGAAGAACCCACCTAATTAAGTGTGGCTTTGCATCCTTCTTGGTGATTAAGTACTTTATGGCTGAATGGTCAGTGAATACAACCACTTTTGTGCCCACAAGATAAGATCGAAACTTGTCAAAGGCAAACACAATAGGAAGAAGCTCCTTATTAGTCACTGTATAATTCAGTTGTGCTCCTGTTAAAGTACGACTTATGTAATATCCGGGATATATCATGTGATTATTTTGCTATTAAATAATTATTATGTGTGTTCAGTATCTATTCTGTGAGTTAATTGTTAAATGTTATCTGTACTTGGATATTCAAAAATAATATTAATTGAGTATTTTAATTTTTATATGTCCAAAATAAAACATAGATAATTGTCATATCTTCCTAATTATTTTTATGTTGATTTATGGATTTATAAGAATCATATGAAATTTCTAAAATCTTTTTCCGAGTATTTAAAACCTATTTTATAAAAACGGGAACCAACCGACGTCACCCGTTGTTACGTTTTTGGAACCCGAAACTCTTCCGAGAACTCCTTCCTAACCTAATTGTAATATTCCGAGCATATTCCATGTTTCGACTTTTTCGATCCGGCGTACGGTTTGTTCTGCGCGGGTCCCGGCGCAACATTTTCGATACAATATTCGTTCCGATAAATCAATAAAACCCGTATTTGCGATAAACGGGAGCTTTTTTATTAAACTATCCCAATTATCACTTCGTAGTACGTGTAACCAGGCGCTGAGACCAAGACCGTAGTACAAATTGTACTGGTTTGGATAATTATCCCGAAAACCGATACCGTTTGGATCAGTTTTTATAAATAAACGTACCGTTTTATATCCGGAATGATCCAACGGGATACTAATTTTCCGTGATTATAAATAGCCTTTTACCGTATTTTATTTCGTATCAAAATCATTTGCAGATAGTTAATTTTATAATTTTTAGAGAAAAACCCTAATTACATAAACTGTTCTAAGAATCAAACAGCAAAACGAAGGCGTTACCGATCTCTGTTTTCAAACCTTGAGTAACCAAAACGAAGGATTTGAAGTGTTCTACCAGATTCTGAGCTTCGTTTTACTGCAGAAATCAAGGTTTATTTTCTATAATTTTATTTATTTTCGAATTAAATTTATTAAAAATATAAATTTTTGTTCAGATGATTGTTTGTATGATTTGATGATTGCATGTTGTAGAGCTTGTTTTCTTGATGATTTTGATATATTATACGTCTGATTTGGAGTTCAATAACATGCTCAAAAGTGGGTTTAATTTTCGAATTTCAAAATTAGGGTTTATAACCCGTATGAATGTTCTTAATTGAAATTTGGGGGTTTCTTATTCTGGAATAGATTGATGTTGTGATATAGTGGATTGTATTCTCTGTGAAATTTGAAATCTAGTCGTATAAGTTTCATGAATCACCGAGGTCTGTAGAGAAGGGAGTTGTCTTTTGAAATTTTCCAAAGTTCGGCGGAAACTGGCAAACTTCACGGCCAAATTCCGGCCAACTTAGGGATGATTAGAACAATCTGTTGGCATGGTTGTATTCCTGGTAAAGTATAGATGTGATCTGGAGGTGTTGGTGGGGTGAGGACGCCGGGAACGTGTTCTCCGGCCACCCCTGTATTTTCCGGCGACGGGGCTGAAAAATTACAGTTTAGTACCTATAGTATTGAAAACGATGCAGTTTGGTCCTCGAAGTTTCCAGAGTTTGCAAATTTAGGATTCCTGTTTTAAAAATGTTTAAAAATCATAGTTCCTATTTATTTTTATTATAAAAATTCATTTTTAATTTCTGAAAATTCTAAAAATTAGTATTTTAATTCCGAAAATTATTTTTAATTCAAAAATAAATCTGAATTAATTAGTTAATTAATTTCAGTTAATTTTTAATTGATTAATTGGTCAATTAATTTGAAAATTAATTGATTAATTGATTTAATTAGTTATTAATTGATTTTAATTAATTACTTAATTAGATTTAATTATTTAAAAATGATTTAAAAATTCCGAAAAATAGTTTCGAGCTTTAAAATATTATTCTAAATTATTTTTAAGGCTCGATAATTATTCTAAAATTGTTTCGGAGCCAGAATTGGCCAACCGAACCCTGTTTATTAACCCGAAATTGATCCAACGACCCGTTTTAATTCCGAAAAATGTTTTAAAAATCATTTTAAATACCAGAAAGCCTATTTATGACCCGAGACTTCTTTATAAACGATATGTCATTGATTACGTGATGTATTATGTGTTATACGTGACTTGTTGATTGACTATCGGTTTATATATTCGGCGTTTACTTGATTATTGCATAACTTTCAATCCGTTAATCGGATTTGGGTGAAACGAAGGGTAGATAGAAGTATGTGTTGAATATAATCATTTGAGTTGATTATTGATAGATGCTTATGATATGTGAGCAGAAGAGGCAAGACGTAGGAAAGGGAAACAAGTAGTTGAGGAGTAAGACGATTGTGATTGGAAGCGAGTGCAGGATAGTAAGCTAATACCAGGCAAGTGTTCTGAACTTTCTCGAGATATTGTAGTACTTGATAGTCTTGTTGATATTGCAAGTGCTTTGAAGCACTGAAACCCAAACCCTGATTCTAGTTATTGTTCTTGAGCCATGAACCTTATTCTTTCTATACCCTTGATTGTTGTATACCCAAACACGAACCTCAAGTATACGATATTTCTCCACAAATACATACAAACTAAATATTAAACACTGAACCAGATTGCTTACACATTCAAATCTTTCTATTTTATGCTGTGGAAGACCAAATCCTTGAAACCCTGAAACATTGATTCATTTTATCCAATTCTTTCATTACCTAGCATCCAAACTTTAAAAATACTCTGTTGATCCTTATGTAGATTAAAACCATTTCATTATGGAACATCAAATGTTGTTAATGATTCTGGTTATTGCTTATTATTGTTTATTCTGTTATTATGTTAGAATTGGATTGTTTTTATAAAATTGTGGACCAGATTCGTGGTCAGACCATATAATGGTCAAGTTAGGCCAATGTGTGCCTTGGATCCAGTAGTTAGAGCAGTGTTGTGTGCTTTGTTCGGGGTTAGTGCGTGACTGATCAGCAGCCTAACCTTGTTTTTTAATATGAAAATATAATATCCAATTCTAAATCATAATCCATTGTTCACTTGATATCATAATCATGTTCACTTGATGATCATTATTCTCAGTTTTGTCATTGTGACTTGCTGAGCTAGTTAGCTCATTTGTGCGATATTGTTTCTGTTCTTTTCCAGTTAAGAAGGAACCAGTTGGTACCGCGGATCCCCAGTCCAGCACGAGAGCTAGAGGTTCAGGTTGATTGAGCTGAGCTAGTAGGCTTCTTTTGGGATAATTTAAGTCTGTAAAAGTTTGTAATAATGTTTAATACTCAGTTTTGAGTTTGGAATAGTTGGGATTTGAACGGTATGTAATATAAGTAGATGTGTGGCTTGTGTGCATACTTTAACCTGTTGCGATCCGTGGTAGTTGGTAAGTAGGGTCACTGCATATTATGATTATCTTTATTATTGTTATAAGCAGGTTATAAATAAGGCGTGTGTGTGGACCCCAAACTTCTGACCCGGGTTTGGAGGGCACCACAACTTGTATAGTAGATCAGATGGAATACCTTGTTCTTTCTTTGCCCCATCACTGCTCCCACCGCATAATCACTAGCATCACACATTAATTAGAATAGCAAGCTCCAATCTGGTGCAATAATGATAGGCGCTGAAATTAATCTCTACTTTAACTCCTCGAATGCCTTTAAACATGCTTCATCAAACTGAAAGGGAGTGTCATTCTCCAATAACATGCAAAGTGGCTTAGAAATTTTGGAGAAGTCCTTGATAAATCGTTTGTAAAAACCTGCATGCCCAAGAAAACTTCAAATATTCTTGACTGTAGTAGGAGGAGGTAGCTTCTCAATAACCTTAATTTTGGCCCTATCAACTTCAATTCCCTTTCTTGATATTTTGTGACACAATACGATGCCTTCTTTCACCATAAAGTGACACTTTTCCCAGTTAAGTACAAGATTGGTTTCTTCACATCTTTCCAACACCTTACTCAATTTATATAGACAATCATTAAAAGAATCTCTAAATACAGAGAAATCATCCATGAACACCTCTAGAAATTCACCAACCATGTCAGAAAAGATAGCCATCATACATCTTTGAAAAGTCGGAGGAGCATTACATAAGCCAAATGACACCCTTCGAAAGGCAAAAGTACCATAGGGACATGTGAATGTAGTTTTATGTTGATCCTCTGGAGCTACAATTATCTGATTATAACTAGAGTACCCATAAAGAAAATAATAGTACTCTCTCTCTGCAAGGTTGTCCAACATTTGATCAACAAAGGGCAATGGAAAGTGATCCTTTTTAGTGGCCTTGTTCAACTTTCGATAATCAATACAAATTCTCCAACCACTGATTGTTTTGGTCAGAATTAACTCATTATTTTCATTCTTTATCACAGCGAGTCCACCCTTCTTAGGCACACATTGTACAGGACTAACCCATAAGCTATCAGAAATCGGATAAATGATACCTGCATCAAGCCATTTGATAATCTCTTTCTTCACCACCTCTTTCATGATAGGATTTAAGCGACGTTGTCCTTTAATGGACCCCTTAGCACCATCCTCCAACAAAATTTTGTGCATGCATATGGAAGGGATAATACCTCGAATATCTGCAATAGTCCACCCAATAGCTTTCTTGTGCTTCTTAAGAATCTCCACCAATTGATCTTCTTGTGCATCAGATAATTCAGCAGATACAATAACAAGTAAGGTAGAAGAAGGTCCTAAATAAGCAAACTTCTGATGAGAAGGAAGAGCTTTTAATTCCAACTTCGGTGCTTCATCAATAGATGGCTTTAGAATCATGAATTCCCTTGAAGATAGCTCGAGTGATTCAAAGTGGCCTTTAGTCCTTGTACCTTATGAATTGGCTTCCAACCAAGCTAAAAGATCAATATCATCAACTTCATCTTCAGATACATTGAGAATTAGTTGCTCCAAAGGGTCATGTGAAGAATTATACTCTAGTTTTTCAGAAACTAGATCATCAACCAAAGTGATTGCCGAGCAAGATTCTCCATCATTAGAATATTTCATAGCCTTGAAAATATTAAATGTCACCTTATCATCTTGAACTCTCATTGTTAATTCTCCATTTTGCACATCAATCAATGTTCTTCCTGTAGAAAGGAAGGGCCTACCAAGATGATGGGAACTTCTCGATCTGCCTCATAATCTAAGATAATAAAATTAGCAGGAAAGATAAATTTGTCTACCTTTACCAAAACATCTTCAATCTTTCCTTCAGGATGAGCAAGGGATCTATCTGCTAGTTGAAGAGTGACAGTTGTAGGTCGAACTTCTCCAATTCCTAGTTTCCAGAATACAGACATAGGCATCAAGTTAATGCTAGCTCCCAAATCACACAATGCCATACCACAATAAGAATTTCCAATAGTGCAAGGGATAGTGAAACTCCCTGGGTCTTTCATCTTCGGTGGTATTTTATTCCGCACAAATGAGCTACACTCTTGTGTTAGAGCCACCATTTCAAACTCTCCCATTCTTCGCTTCTTCATAAGAAAGTACTTCATGAATTTCACATAGTTAGGCATTTGCTCAAGAGCCTCAACAAGTAGAATATTGATGTGAAGCTATTTCAGAACATCCAGAAATTTATTGAACTGAACATCTTGCTTCTGTTTTTGAAACCGTTGAGGGAATGGTGGTTGTGGTTGAAGTGTTGGAACAACCTTAGAAGTTTGAATAACACCATTGTCAGAAAATTTCTCCTCAATTTCAGTGTTAGATGAAACATCTTATTTAGAAATAGATTTAGCATTCTCCAAGACTTTTCCGCTCTTTAATGTCATGGATTTACAGTGCTCATTCCTAGGCTTTTCGGTGTCGCTAGGGAGAGTGCCTTGTGGTCGATTTCTTAGCTCATAAGCCAGCTGTCTCAACTTGATTCTCCAAGTTTATCAATGATGCCTCTTGACTTTGGATGAGTGCATCATTATTAGCCATGTACGCTTTTAACATATTTTCAAGAGAAGAGGATTGAGATGCTTGTTGAGGCAACTGTTGTTGAGCTTGTTGAGAGAATCCAGGAGGATTGTTCGGCCTAAAAGCATTTGCTGAATTTCCTGAAGTAGCCCCTTGATTGCTCCAAAAAAAGTTAGGATGTTGTCTCCATGATTGATTGTAAGTGTTTGAATAAGGGCCACCCTTATTTTGATTCCCAACATAGAAGACAGATTCAGGATTTGAAGGATAATTATCGTAAGTATGCTCTTCACCATAATACACACATGAAATGTTCTTGATATAATTAACCCGTGAATTCATTGATTGCCCCATAGATTGTTTACCTCCCATAGTCAAGCTCTTGAGCATATTCTCCATGGATGACATTTGAGCTCACATTGAGGTCACATCATCGACCTCATATATTCCAGCAACGTTTTTTCCAGCTTGAGCTCTATTAGTTGTCCAATGATAATTATTTGTTGCAATTATCTCAAGAATCTCATATGCCTGATTATAAGACTTAGCCAACAAAGCCCCATTTGCAGATGCATCCACCACCAACTTTGTTTGAGCATTGAGACCATTATAGAATGTCTCCATCTGAATGTAATGAAGAAGACCATGATGTGGGCATTTTCTGAGTAATGCCTTAAATCTCTCCCATGCATCATATAAAGATTCATCATCCTGCTGCTGAAAAGAATTAATCTCATTACGGAGCTTTGCATTCTTTGTAAGAGAAAAATACTTAATCAATTGTTTTTTGCCAAATCACTCCAAGTAGTCACCGAAGATGGTGCAATAGAATTCATCCAATCTCGTGCCATATCTCTCACATAATATGGAAACAACTTTAATCTCAAAGAATCATCCATGATGCAAGAAAGCTTGAAGGAATCACAAACCTCGATAAACAAACGAAGGTGAAGATGAGGATCCTCGGTAGCCATACCACTAAACTGTCCGATAATTTGCAACATCTGAAACATGACTGGCTTTAGCTCGAATTGTCTTGCTTGAATAGTTGGTTTGACAATTCCAGAATGCAACTCATCAACATGAAGTTTTCCATATAGCCGTATAGCACTATCTCTATCATCCTTCATCATGCCATTGGGTACCAAATCTTGTTCATTAACCCGTTCACCCATGACAATATTTGTTTCCTTTACTCTACGTTGCACTTTTCTTCGTGCTTTAAAAGTTCGCTTTATTTCAGGATCAAAGACAACTAATCCTGAGGGTTCTTCATTCATACACTGTTAGGTCACACTTTCACTGTAGAGGGGGTGAATACAGTGTTTATAACAATCAAATCAAACTTCAAGAACTTATGTAACAGAAAACAAACTTTATTTAAACAATAAACTCTGTTACAATCTGAAACTGTTATCTCTCAGTGATGAACAAAATATCACGAGAGCTGCTAGAGTTATATTAAATAATATTCTCGATAATGATAACACTTATAGTGTAAACCCTATGTCTGTGTTTATATACTACACAGTTACAAGATAATCGCTAATTGATATGGAATATAATTCTGCTTCCTAAAATATATCAATCAGATATCTTCTATTCCAAGTATTCCATTCTTCACGGAATTCCTTCTTCATGCATATCTCTTCTTATGTTTATCTTGATCTTCTTAACTTTAATCAGCTACTGTCCTTATCTGATCGTCCTTCAGCACTTAAGTTCCGATATCTATCTCCTGATGACATAAGTACTGATATCCCTTAAGTTCTGACTTCCAGTATAAGTACTGATCAGTTAAGTACTGATTTGTTCTGTTCAAATAAGATCTGAAATCTAAACATAAAACATATTAGCCATGACATTATCAAATATATCTAACAATCTCCCCCAACTTGTAAATTAGCAAAATATACAAGTTTAACAGATATTTGATGATGTCAAAAACATTAAGTACAAATGCATGAGAAATAGACAAGATAACTACAACTTACAGTCCTTAAAGCTTTTACCAATTCAACTTCTGATAACAACTTCAATCTGTATAAATATCAGAATTTAAGCAGTTGTAGATCTTCGACTTGGCTTCATCATTTTCAGATCTCTCTGATGTCAGGAGTTGTTCTGAGATAATTCTTCAACAAACATTTCTCAGCATATCTGAGTTCATCAATCATTCTCCGTTTGACATCTTTAAGCTCTGCAGTATCTTCACCAGTTTGAAATATTGCAGCTCTGAGATCATTAATCTTTGCTTTTCTCAACTCCCGATCTAGTCTTATGACATAAGCTTTGTTAGACTCTAGATTGAATTCAAGCCCCTTAATACCAAGATATGTTCTGATCTGTGCAGTATTAGGCTTCATATCAACAATATCACCATTGTGATTTCTGTACTTTGGAACATATCTGCTGTCAGACTTAACAGAATAAAGTCTTTTCTGTCTCTGAATCTGTTCCTTTAAGTAGTTTGCAGCAGTCTCTGTTATTCTGTCATCCACTTGAAGTAAGAATAATACATGCTCTAATTCTTCAAAATACTTCAATGGAATGGCATTTTGTCTTATATGATAAACCCTACCATCTGTCATGAAATACAACATAATGTATTCTTTCAAGTAGGTATGGTAAACCATCTGTACAGATTCTAGTTGATTCAATCTATCAGGAGTTGCTCCAATACCTGGTTCACTCAAGGAAGTTGGATCATCGGTAGTGTTGTGTACTCTTCTTTCATCAGCACTTCCCAATCCAGTTTTATCTCTAGCTTCCTTTCCAGTAACTACTCTTGCTTCAAAACCACTCGGAGTAGTCTTCAAAGATTGAGTCTGTTTTGCTTTAGTGAATCCTGGTAGGAGTGTTTTAGATTTATTTTCTGATATCAAGTTAACTTGAGCACTGTCAGAGGTTACTTGCTTCTTTTGAATATCAGAACTTACAATTTCTTGACTCTGAACAACTTGAGCCATGTCAGAGGTTGTTTTAAGAACTTTTCTTGAAGTCAGAGCAAGATTATCTTTTCCATCAGTAATTTCTTCTTCCTCAGGAGGTACATAAGGCTTGATAGGTTCACCAACCTTTTCTTTACCCTTGGATCTTGGATCTATCTGTGGTTGTGATCTAGCCAAAGTTCCTTCAGTATGTATCCTTTCTTTGATCACAATGCCTTTAGGTTTTGGAAGTAACTTTTTACCAGAAGCTTCAGATTTAGATGTAACTTTCTCTGATTTAAGTCTGGCTTCTTCTTCCTTTAAACTTTCCAAGTCCATCCCTGGATTTTCTTGAAGAAATAACTGTCTTGACATTTCCTCATCAAGATCTAGAAGTTCATCAGAACTTATCCTTTTACCAGCAGCAGAATTTATTCTTTTCCCAGTATCAGAACTTGTTCTGTGACTAGCTTGTCTTGATGTAAACCTTCTACCTTGACTATGACCACTACCCATTCCAGAGTTTCCTTGGTCATCTTTTCCATCATCCTTTCCTTGCAGTGACTTGTTGGTTTTGCATTTGGACTTAATTACCTTCTCCCCCTTTTTTGCATCAGCAGGTAATAAAAGAGAGATAAGTAGTTCCACTGAGGTCTGGATTTCAGTAAGTTGCGATTGCTGAGAAGCTTGATTTGTCAGAATTTGATCAATCTGAGCTTGTTGCTTCTCTTGAGTTTTCTCAATATAAGCAACCCTGTCAATGGTAGGTTGGAAGAACTTTTTCTTATCAATTTTCCAAACTTGTTCCTGTTTGATAAAGTTCTCCTGAATCTTGTGTAGCTCTGCATGAGTGTTGGAATGAAGACCTTGAAGATGTTTAGTACTCAATGCAGTGACTCGAAGCTGGGTTTTAAAATCATCAGAATATAACATTTCATCAGCTTTAGTCAAGTGCTCATTAAGATGTAAAGCATTTGGAATACAGGAAACTGAGTTCCATTCCTTAGTCCACTCCTGACCTGCAGGAGTTTCACTCCAAGGTACTGGTGCATCCCTGATAACAAACTCCTTTACCAGTTCAGACTTAGGAAGAGTCAGTGGAGGAGTATGTCCTGAAGGACCTGCTTCATTAGCATCTACAGTTGTAGCAGCTTCACCAGTATCTCCAACATTTGCAGCATCAGAACTTAGAGAATCAGTATCTTCTGATAATACAACTGTGTGAGTAGCAATGGAGGCTTCAACATCCTCTAATTGCTGATCTGATACTAAGTTCTGATCAACAACCATATCCTGATGCTCACCTAAAATCTGATCATCAGCATCTTGATGCAGAGAAGGTGTTAGTGATAACTTAGGAGTTTGAACAGCATCAGTAACAGGTGTTGTGGAAGGATTATTTGCTGTTGGAGCTTCTAAGAAAAGTATTTCAGGCACAACCAGGTTCTGAATATCAATTTCAGCACTTGTGCCTGGATCAACAAGAGACATAGAAGGTGAATTAGCCTTGTCAGATACAGGTTCCTGAGATGGAGTTGATGGAGAAGAAGTGACTGGAGCAAATTCCTTGTCTTGTGAGATCAGAGATTCCTGATCCCCTTCCTTAGCTGCTTCCTCCTCATCATCTGAAACTAGCCTCTGTGCCCTCTGTTTCTTGTACTTCCTTGTTGATTTGGATTCCTTGGGAGTTTCAGGAACCGTCATACGTCTAAGCCTCTTGAGAAGCCTAGAACCCCCAATTGCAGAATCCTTCTGAGAAGTTGCCTTCTCAGCTTCATTTACCACAGGTTCTGAAAAGGGAATCTGATCCTCAGAATCTGATTCATCTCTCAAAGTAATCCTCCTCTTCTTCTGAGATGTTTGAGGAACGGTCTTTGTTCTCTTTGGCTTAGAGGATGTAGGCTTCACAGTAGGTGCTGAAGAAGAAGGTTGAGCAGTCTGTGAAGTGGAGAGATAGGATTTGAGATAAGTTCTGAGGGTAGGTTGAGTAGAATGAGAGGTAGGGACTGAGGTTGATGGATTTTGGTTATGGTGAGTGGGTTGCACATTTGAGTAAACAGATTTATAAGTAGCAGGATCAGCATTTACCAGAATCTGTTTCACAGACTGAGGAATCTGTAATTGTCTCACCATTGATTTCTTTGTGTCAGCATTTATCAGGTCGTTAAAGTACCTTTTTGCAACCTTAAAAGGTGGGGTTTGAGTGCTGACTAACTGGGGTTCAGCAGTACAATACGTATAAATAAGTTGACAGAATCTAGCAAAATAAACAACATCTCGATCCTCTGTCATCCTATCCCCAATAAAACCAATTATTCCAGTTGCAAAATCAAAATGAGTTTGATGGATAATAGCATACCCGATGTGCTGACTCAGAATTGGGATGGCATCAAAATTTGAACACTTTTGCCAAAAGCCTTGGTGATGCAATCGAAGAAGAAACTCCATTCTCTTCTGATATTAGCCCGTTTCAACTGTCCAAGTTTCGTCAGACTCTTTTCATATCCCAAATCAGTCATTAATCCCCGAAGTTCTGATTCCTCTGGTATAGAGAAGGTACATTCTTCTGGAAGATGTAATTCTCTTCGTACTGTACCAGGAGTGACTACATAGGAAGAATCACCCACTTGGAAGATAATACTGGGAGTTCCTCGTTTACCACCATCATCAAAAACTCCAGTCCTCCAGAACCGCAGAACTTGTTGACTTGAAAAGAATTCAGGCTGAGTTAAGGCGTACCCAACCTCACTATGTGCAAGAAGATCTTGCACAAAATGCAATTCAGATGGAGCTTCAGCATGATCAAGAATTGCAGTATAGTTGTTTGGAACAAACTTTGCTCCATCAATGATTAAATCCTTTGGTGCCATGTGAAAAAAATATTGAAATTCAAGTATGCCTGTCAGACATGCAGTAATAACGGATAGTTACTGGGCTCGAGAAAACAGGAATGATTACTTATCCAGTTGCCGTGTTTTAAGGAAAAACCGTTCCATTTATCAAGAGACACAATTTTAATTCAAAATTGAAACCGTTAGCACTGATTGAAGTATTTTTCACTGCAACATTAATATTCTGAAAATGAATCAAGTTAAAAATGACCGAGATAATTTCGATGAATAAGTGCTGACAAAGAATCAGAACTTAAATAAAGACAAAATTTAAATGGTCATCAGAATATCAAGCAGGATTTAACAACACAAGATAAAATAACTCAGAGACAAAATCTTGAAGTAAAAACAGTTTTCATTAATATATCAAGTCAATACATATATGAAATAGAAATTACATCAATACAAGATTTTCCCTAAGCTTCTAATCCTAACGTCAACAGCTTTAGTCCTAGCTAAGAAGCCTGACAAAGCTGAGGATGAAGAAGAACAGGAAGAAGACGAGATTAAGTCATCTTCCTCTTCCTATCTTCGACAAACAAGATAGCGAGTCGAATGATTCGCTCTTGCTGACGGATAGCTTCCCGCCTTTCCTCCTCCAGGCGCTCCAGATGGCGATGGTAATCCATCTCGAAGAATAGAAGGTGAGCCAGCACCTCCTGTGGGACAGAGTCCCAGATCTCCTCAATAATGGCTGTTATATGCCACTCCTGCTGCAACTCGGCACAACTGAGCTCCATTGTGAAGGTTTGTGTGTTCAAAAACATGTTGTATCGAACCATTGTGTTTTTGACAGAAGAAGGAGGATAATTGTGTGAGAAGAATGTGATGGAAAGACTGATATGAAGTGGTTGCATATATAGGCAAGAGAATGCCAAGAGACGCAAAGATATTTAATGCTGACAGGTAGAATTAATTCTACCTCGTCTCCCTAGACTTTGAAAAAGAATAACAGTCATTGGAAAGAGGAATCATGGTCTAGACCGCACAAGACACAAGAAACAGTGGACTGTTCAAGTACAAAACCATTAATCCTAATCATAGTGACTATTAATCTTCCACTTCAACATATGCGAGTACAAACTGAGACTGTTATTAAATTTCATTCAAAGATAAGCCAAGTAAAGGTTTAGACTGAGAAATCAGAACTTAGACCTATACCAGAACTTAACAGTCATCAGAACATAATGTCTTAACTCGAAAAGGGAATGCCCATCTTAGTAAATCCTCATACAGGTTCTGAGTTATGAACGTCAGAACTTAATCATCAGAATGTGTAACTAGAACTTGTCCTCAGAATTTGTGTAAAAGTGACACAATGACTGTTTATCTAAAATAACATAGACCACCACAGAAATTTTCATCATTCAGATGGAGTGATTAGTGTGTGCATTAAGCTAAATAACAGACAAAGAGTAAAGTCTGATCTACTTCAGTACATCTTAGAAATAAGTCATAATTAAAATTTTGCTAAAGAGCTGTCATTATCCTGAAACCTACTGATAAATGAGTTCATGCATGAGTCCACCTCAACTGTTGTTGTGCTAATTTTATGCATCTTTTGAAATTCTATTTTACAGAGGCTTCTCAGTGTAAGTGAGTCACGACTGTTTATCAGAATTTATGCTATTATCAGTGTATTTCTCCAGTAATCATAGAGTGTGAAAAGTCACCAAGAAAATATTTTGCTTTTCTAATGCATATTTACTTAATACCAGCAATGCACTTGGGTCGTCCCTTTCACATTTTTACTCTAGATCTCAAAGGAGTACCTGGTATTATTCTTTGATTCTTTTTCTTCTTCTTTTGATAAGTGAGGTTTATCAGCACTTAGTACATTCAGCAGTTTTACTAGAATCAGAACTTAAACAGATGAGTAGCATTATTCTAATTTGGGACTTAGTAGTAAGATGAATAAAGTAAACTAAACTAAGCTCAAGTATCAGAATTTGCTTGTGTCATAAGATTTCCACAGAAATAATTACTTCTTTCATGGGATCATTTGTGTATTGAAGACTAGTAGGTCAGTATCTAGCACAATTATCCTCATAGGATTGAATAGTTACTGAAACAGACATATCACTTATCAGAGTTTAGAAACATATATCAGACAACAGTCAGTACGTAAAGACATTTATCAATTAATGCACAGAATATACAAAGAGATTAATTCTGTAAATACTGATCATAAAGTCTGATAACATAGAACAAGTTTAAGCAGATTTAGAGAAAGAACCTGAAATCATTCCAAGTTCATTTACCAATTTTGAAAAGGTAGCTTCACACAGTGGTTTTGTGAAGATATCTGCTACTTGTTGATCTGTGGGAACAAAATGCAATTCTTCTGTACCTTCATCCACATGTTCCCTGATGAAATGGTACCTGATGCTGATGTGCTTTGTCATAGAGTGTTGAACTGGATTACCTGTCATAGCAATAGCACTTTGATTATCACAGTAAATAGGGATTTTGAAATATGTTAACCCATAATCCAGTAACTGATTCTTCATCCAAAGAATCTGTGCACAGCAGCTTCCTGCAGCAATATACTCTGCTTCTGCAGTTGATGTGGAAATTGACTTTTGTTTCTTGCTATACCAAGAAACCAACCTGCCTCCAAGAAATTGGCAGCTTCCACTTGTGCTTTTCCTGTCAATTTTGCAACCTGCAAAATCTGCATCTGAGTAACCTATTAATTTAAAATCTGATTCTCTAGGATACCATAATCCTAGATCAGCTGTTCCTTTAAGATACTTAAAGATTCTTTTTACAGCTGTTAAGTGAGGTTCTCTTGGATCTGCTTGAAATCTTGCACAAAGACAGGTAGCAAACATGATATCTGGTCTACTAGCAGTTAGATAGAGAAGTGAGCCAATCATACCTCTGTAATCAGTAATATCTACTGAATTACCAGTATCCTTATCCAGTTTTGTTGCAGTGGCCATGGGAGTGGATGCACTTGAACAGTCTTGCATTCCAAATTTCTTCAGCAAGTTTCTGGTGTACTTAGATTGACAAATAAAAGTTCCTTCTTCACTCTGCTTGACTTGAAGGCCCAGAAAATAACTGAGTTCTCCCATCATACTCATCTGATATCTTGACTGCATTAGTTTGGCAAACTTTTTGCAAAGTTTGTCATTTGGAGACCCAAAAATAATATCATCAACATAAATCTGGATCAAAAGTAAGTCCTTGCCATGGTTGAGATAGAACAGTGTTTTGTCAATAGTTCCTCTGTTGAATCCACTTTCCAGAAGAAACTGAGCTAAAGTCTCATACCATGCTCTAGGAGCTTGCTTAAGTCCATAAAGTGCTTTATCAAGCCTGTAGACATAATCTGGATGTTTGGAATCTACAAAGCCTGGAGGTTGTTCAACATATACTTCCTCTTCCAATTCTCCATTGAGAAAAGCACTTTTCACATCCATTTGAAAGACAGTAAACTTTTTGTGAGCAGCATAAGCCATGAATATCCTTATGGCTTCTAACCTAGCAACTGGAGCAAATGTTTCATCATAGTCAATTCCCTCCTGTTGAGAATATCCTTTTGCAACCAGCCTTGCTTTGTTCCTTACAATTATGCCATCACTGTCAGTTTTGTTTCTGAATACCCACTTTGTACCAACAACCGATCTATTCTTAGGTCTTGGCACTAAGGTCCAGACTTTGTTTCTTTCAAATTCATTCAACTCTTCCTGCATTGCTTGCACCCAATCAGCATCTTGAAGAGCTTCTTCCACTTTCTTTGGCTCAGACTGAGAGAGAAAAGAATTGTAAAGACATTCATTCGAAGTACCTGTTCTAGTTCTGACACCTGCCTCAGGATTTCCAATTATCAAATCAGGTGTATGTGATTTTGTCCACTTCCTTGTAGATGGAAGACTTTCTCTAGAACTGGATGCTCCCCCATGATTCATGCTGTCTTCGGTTTCATTTTCTGATGCTCCCCCTGAAACTATGCTCTCTGAGTTGGATCCTTCAGTATTTAGATTTTCAGTACTGTCAGTACTTGGCTTATCAGAACTTGACGAATCAGAATTTGAAGAGCCAGATGTATGTTCTGATGCTTCTTGAGATGTGATAATATCTTGAGTATGCTCCCCCTGCATTGGTGCATCTTCCTTTGACGTAGTCACCACAGTTTCAATAACATCAGAGTTTAATCCATCAGAATTTACAGTATCAGGACTTAGATTGTCAGGACTTGAGGTATCAGAATATGAATCTTCATTTTCAAATCTCAGCTGATCATGATCAATGCAATCTTCAAGTCCAGTGATCTTCTTGTCATCAAAAGAGACATTGATAGATTCCATGACCACTTTTGTTCTCAAATTATAGACTCTGAAGGCTTTTGTAGAAAGTGGATATCCCACAAAGATTCCCTCATCAGCTTTTAGATCAAACTTGGATAGTTGTTCAGGATGAGTCTTGAGAACAAAACACTTACATCCAAATACATGAAAGTATTTGAGATTTGGCTTCTTGTCCTTCACCATCTCATATGGTGTTTTTCCATGCTTGTTAATGAGTGTTGCATTTTGAGTAAAACAAGCAGTCTGCACAGCTTCAGCCCAGAAATAGGTTGGAAGCTTTGCTTCTTCAAGCATTGTTCGTGCAGCTTCAATGAGAGTTCTATTCTTCCTTTCAACAACTCCATTTTGCTGTGGAGTTCCAGGAGCAGAAAATTCCTGCTTTATTCCATGATTTTTGCAGAACTCTTCCATTATCAGATTCTTGAATTCAGTGCCATTATCACTCCTCAAAATTTTCACAGAATCTTTGATCAATTTATCCAGATGTTTGACATGATCAGTCAGGATAGATGCAGTTTCACTTTTTGTGTGCAAGAAATACACCCATGTGTATCTGGTGAACTCATCTACTATGACCAACGCATATTTCTTCTTTGCAATAGACATGACATTCACTGGACCAAATAGATCAACATGAAGCAGATAATAAGGCTCAAGAATTGATGATTCAGTCTAGCTCTTGAATGAAGATTTTCTTTGTTTAGCCTTCTGACATGAGTCACAAAGACCATCAGGAACAAACACTGATTTTGGCAGTCCTCTCACAAGATCTTTCTTGATCAGTTCATTTATCTTGTTGAAGTTTAAATGAGAGAGTTTCTTGTGCCAATTCCAGCTTTCTTTAGTTGAGGCTCTACTTACTAAACAGATTGCAGAACCATCAGAACTTGTTGAAAGCTTAGCTTCATAAATGTTACCACGCCTGAATCCCTTCAGAACAATTTTTTCTTTAGATTTACTAACTATTTCACAATGTTCTGCAAAGAAATCAACATGATAACCTCTGTCACAGATTTGACTTATACTCAGTAAGTTGTGTTTAAGTCCTGAGACCAGAGCTACATCTTTAATGATGACATTCCCAAGATTGATATTGCCATATCCCAAAGTTTTTCCAATGTTGCCATCTCCATAAGAAACACTTGGGCCAGCTTTCTCCACAAAGTCTGATAGCAGGGCCTTATTTCCAGTCATATGTCCTGAACATCCACTGTCCAGAACTAAAATATTTTTCCTGTTGCCCTGCAATCAAAAAGACCACTAATTATTAGTTTTAAGGACCCAGACTTGCTTGGATCCTTTGGCCTTTTTAGGTTTGTTAACATTTGCAGCGGATTTAGCATCAGATTTTATGTTAACAGTTTTCTTATCAGAACTTATACTACCAGACTTTGAATCAGAACTTACACTAGAAGGAACAACAGAAACTTTCTTTAAAGAAGGTTTTATTTGATAGTAATCATAGTACAAACTATGATATTCCTTACAAGTATAAATGGAATGCCATAAACTACCACAATGAAAACAAGGATTTTGTGGTTTGTATCTAACAGACTGACTTTTAACTCCTGACTTTGTAGATAAGGAGTTAATATTCTTATTCTTCCTGCAAAAAGAAGCCAGATGGTTAGAACTTCCACAGTTATGACATGCTTTCCTAGGAGCATCAGGAACAAATTTATAGTTATTGCTTTTATTCACACCTTCCTTTCCATTCCTGTTTTTCCTAGATGATTTTACCTTGTTTGCATTCTTAACATCTTTCAGCTTATGCTTAAGCTGCTTCTTTGTCATTAAGCCTATGTTAACTTCAGCTGTCTTTTCCTGTTTTAGTTTGTCAGAAGCTAATTCCTTTTTAACTTCTGATTTCTCATTTTCAGATTTTTCAGTTACAAACTTAACAGGTTTTAACTTCGGCTTTTGCTTATCAACAGGCTTAATTTCTACAGTTCCTTTTTCATTTTTATTTTCTCCATAGCCTAAGCCCTCTTTCCAGTTTCCACTGCTTAGCAAATTTTGAGTTGTTTTGCCAGAGTTAGTCCAAGTTCTGATAATCTCTCTCTCCTTTTCTAACTCAGTTTTTAGAGATTCATTCATTTTTAGCACTTCATCCCTAACATAAAAAGCATCATCTCTATCCTGCTGAGTTTGATGGAACATGACTAACTCTTTTTCTAAGAAATCATTTCTTTTCCTAAAAGCAAGATTTTCAGAAGTTAATCTTTCACATGTTAAAGTTTGATCTCTATAACTAAAAAACATGGTTTTAAGATATCTTCTCAACTCATTAATATCATCAGTATGAAAAGCATAAGTAGTCTGAGGTACCTTTGTTTCAGCAGCTTCAGAACTGCTCTCAGAACTTGATTTATCAGCATTTGCCATCAATGCATAGTTCTCCTCACTTTCAGAGTCTGAGGTGTCTGTCCAGCTTTTCTGCTTTGTGACAAGAGCTTTGCCTTTGTCACTCTTGGTCTTCTTGCAATCAGGAGATATGTGGCCTTTCTCACCACAATTATAACATTTAACATTAGCGTAATCTCCTCTGTCAGACTTTCCTCCTCTTTCTTCAGATCTTCTGAAATTGTTCTTATCAGAACTTATGCCTTTCCTGGAGAACTTCTTTCCCTTCCTGAACTTCCTGTATGCAATCTTTGTGATTCCTTTCACCATAAGAGCACACAGCTTCATCATCTCCTCATCAGCATCAGTTTCAGGCAAGCTTTCAGAATCTGAGTCATCATCACTCTCAGAACTTGATGACTCAGTATCAGACTTTATGATAAGAGCTTTACCCTTGTCTTTCTTTGAGGAAGGTGGTTTGGGGGATTCCTCTTCAGCCTTGAGAGCAACTGTCCTTGACTTTCCTCCTTTCCTCTTGCTTCTTTGTTCCATCTCAAGTTCATGAGTCTTGAGCATTCCATAGATTTCATCAAGAGTTGTTTCATCAAGATTATAGTTGTCTCTTATTGTTGTTGCCTTCAAATCCCAACATTCAGGAAGAGCTAACAGGAATTTAAGGTTTGTATCTTCAAGATCATACTCCTTATTTACTAATGACAAGTCATTCAAGAGTTTAACAAATCTATCATATACATCAGTCAATGACTCATTAGTCCTAGAGTCAAAGTGTTCATACTCTTGAGTGAGTATTGTCTTCCTGTTCTTCTTAACTGTTTCAGTTCCTTGACACCTTGTCTCCAGTGCATCCCATATCTCCTTAGCAGTCTTGCAGTTAATTACCCTGTTTGACATTACATTATCAATGGCACTATGCAATAAGTGTCGTACCTTGGCATCCTTGGCAATAGATGCTATATCTTCAGCAGTGTAATCACTCTTTTCCTTTGGTACGGTCATTGCTGCTTCACCTGCAACTACAACAGCGAGCTTGGTAGGTTTGTGAGGCCCTTCCTTGATTCTATCAAGGTATTCTGGATCTGTTGCTTCCAGAAACATGGTCATCCTTACCTTCCATATGGGATATTCAGATGGTCTCAATATGGGAACTCTGATAGTCTCATATCGACTCTGAGTTGATGTCTTTGATGATTCCTCAGTTTTGGTAGGCTTAGTTGGAGTTTCTGTGTCAGACATGATTGTGTTTGGATCTTTAACTGTATGTGTGTTAACAGAAGGCTCTGATACCACTTGTTAGGTCACACTTTCACTGTAGAGGGGGTGAATACAGTGTTTATAACAATCAAATCAAACTTCAAGAACTTATGTAACAGAAAACAAACTTTATTTAAACAATAAACTCTGTTACAATCTGAAACTGTTATCTCTCAGTGATGAACAAAATATCACGAGAGCTGCTAGAGTTATATTAAATAATATTCTCGATAATGATAACACTTATAGTGTAAACCCTATGTCTGTGTTTATATACTACACAGTTACAAGATAATCGCTAATTGATATGGAATATAATTCTGCTTCCTAAAATATATCAATCAGATATCTTCTATTCCAAGTATTCCATTCTTCACGGAATTCCTTCTTCATGCATATCTCTTCTTATGTTTATCTTGATCTTCTTAACTTTAATCAGCTACTGTCCTTATCTGATCGTCCTTCAGCACTTAAGTTCCGATATCTATCTCCTGATGACATAAGTACTGATATCCCTTAAGTTCTGACTTCCAGTATAAGTACTGATCAGTTAAGTACTGATTTGTTCTGTTCAAATAAGATCTGAAATCTAAACATAAAACATATTAGCCATGACATTATCAAATATATCTAACATACACAAAGAAACCTGATAAGAAACAATAATTACTCCCGTTAGTACAGAAGTAACTAAACAAAACTGTACAAAAATTAACTTCACAATTAATAACTAAAACAGTCCCCGACAGCAGCGCCAAAAACTTGTTGCGTAAAATACTGATGTGCAAGTGTACACAATCGTAAACAAGTAATATAGTAGTAATACCAGTTATCGTACCTCAAGGACTGCATATTTGTATTAATTTGCAAGTAATATCTAACAATTCAGTTGTCGAGCATAAAAAGTGTTGAAGATTTTTATAACTAAATTAATTAATAAAAATTAATTTAAATAACTAAAATTAAACTAGCACGAAGAATTGGTACGAGATTCAAATATGAAGAGATAAGTCTGGATAATCACTTCCCCCTAACACGTGAAAATTGGTAAAAGAGTTGCGATGTACTATATTAATTCTACAGTTCACTAGCTAGAATTCGTTGGTCATAGGTTCCTCTCGAAATCACTATGGTATAATTCCTATCAAATAAATTAACATATGTCTATGCTAATTTACTTTTCAGAATAAAATTAAGCACCAATTCACAAGCTATGCATGGTCACAATATATGTCTATATCGTAACAATATTCTAATGATAAGATATAAGCATGCATCAGTCAAGTTTTATGTCTATTAACTATAACCCTCTTGGTATTATAATTAATTCAATAACCTACTACAGTTGATCAGAAAATGGCAAGTATAAGCATGAAAATCACTTGAACAAATAAACTGTAGAACTGCATACAATACTCTTTAACAAAACACCATTAATCCCATGTTAGGGTTCCATAAAAATCCCAACTTTAATAAAACTAGTTCATAATAAAAATCACAAAAGCATCCAAGATTTTATAACACATATTTATAATGAAAAAGTGAAGGAAAGAATTCAAATCACAAAGATGGAGAAAAACAATCCAAGTGAACGTCTTCAATGGATGTGTCTCCTTCCCCGGGCTTCTTCTTCTCTCTCTATATTGCGTATCTCTCTTTTTCTTGTACTAACTCCCAATATTTAGATTAGTTCTGAATAATAATTTAATATATCCAATAAAAGAATTTTTAATGAATTAAAGTAAATACAAAGAGATTTCCCAATTAGAATTGAATTCCAAGGAAGTGGAAATTTGTAGTTGACCTGTTAACTCAGATTCTTGGCTGATTCGGCTGGGCTATAAATTCAAGACCAATTTTGAATTTAATCTCTTCTCATAAGCTTTCCATGGCCTGTTGAATCGTCAGAATCGGACTTATAGAACTCCAGATATGGCCCAAACAGTGTAAACTGCGCAGTGGGCCCATAAAATCCGATTTTTAATCAAATTAACCTCCGAATATTATTCTTTTTAACTCCAAGACTTCCTTTATTATATCTCCTTGATACCTACAATAAAATATTAATATCTATTAAATAAAAATCCAAATCAATGCAAAATAACCAAAATATAAGGATAATATTAAGATAAAGTGCACGCTCATCAGTAACTCTATGGATGTATATTTATTTTTATACCTACATCAATTAAATTTCTAGTTTAATCTGCTTCGTTTCAAACCCTTATTGCTTCGTTTGAGAAATAAGGTATATTACTTCGTTTAATGGGTTCATTACATGCATATCTAGCTTAAAAACCCCTTATTGGAATCAATTTTTGTATATTTGATTTGGATTTTTTTAAATCAATTTAAAGCTTATTTTTTTCTATTTGTTCGGGTTCTTTAAACCCTTATTGAAATCGATTTGTTTTGATTTATTTATTTTAATTATTTTGGTTTTATTGAGTTTTTGTTGGTTCAATTGTTCGTTTCTTGTTAAACCCTTATTTGTTTATTTTATTAAAAAAATTTCGAATGGTTTTGTGAATGTATGAATACGATTGTGTGACTACTCGAACGGTTTTGTGTCTCCACATGCACTTTTTAGAGTTTTTATTGGTTTAATTTTTCATTTCTTGTTAAACCCTTATTTATTTGTTTTGATGATTTTTAGAGTTCTTTAAACCTTGATTTGTCTTTGATTTTGTTGGTTTTATGGTAAATATGTTTTATGTTTGTGTTCATGTTTACTTGAATTATTTGGTTTTCTTCTTCGTGTTTATGTGAGGTTTATGATTCTCAACCCCCTCTCTATATCTATATATCTACATCTCTCATGGATTTAATTGTTTGCAGACACTATGGCACCAAAAAAAATAAAAGGGAAATAAGACCACTAAGTCCAATGCAGAGGCTGGTAGTACCAGTGCAAGGGCTGGCAGTTCAAGGCAAAGAGTTAGACTCAAGCTAGGTTACGAACACCTAATCCAAGTCCAACTCCTCCCAGTTGTTCTGCAAGTCCACGAACTGCTCCGCCAAGTCCGAGCGATCCAAATTGGCATACAATGACAACTGAGGAGGAGCGCGTGTGGCTGGGACATATGCCTAAATCAAATTTAATGGAAAAGTTTGGCGAGAAGAGGCCCAAAACACCAGAGCGTGTTGACATTCATGGTGGGGGGTGAGTTTAGAAATTAATTTATTTTATTTAATTATGCATCCGGACTTTATTGATAATTTAACTTTCACTGACTTATACTTGTTAATATTCATGAATATGTAGAATCTTTGATGGCACTTCCAAGAAAACCTTGTTTGCTATTATTCGTGATCAACGTCCACTTGGTGTAACACCTATATCGACATTACTGTAAATTATCTGGGGTGGATGAAGGTTATTTTAACTGAGTTTGAGGTATATTCTTACCTAGAGTAATATATATTTAGGTAAACCATGTAAATTTTGTAAATGTATTTTTCTTATTAAGTAACATTTTCTATATATTGTCATATTTTACAGTACTCTTATAAGCATATGACAGGGTATAGTCGGTTTAATGCAACCTATAGCCCTGAAGTACATGTTATAAGAACTTGCAAGTGAATGATGAATAAGAAGAAGGACCGTATAAAGAAAAATGATAGGTCCCGTATCAGGGTAAGATAAGCTAGAAGAGGGAAGGTTGAATAGTTTATCACCTTTTTAAAATGTATAGGTTGGCTTTTTCAAAGTTTCTTTGCTCTTTTAAAATGAATTACTTACCAACAAGTAGTTTAAATTGCAGAAGTAAAAGAGTGAAAGAAAAAAGAGTATCACACAGTCGATTTTATCCTGGTTCGCGATGACTGACTGCACAAACAGACTCCACTCACCCCTACTCCATTCCCCAAGCTCCTCCCCAATCTCGAGATTTTCCGTGACGCCCTCCAAACCCGGGTCAGAAGTTTGGGGCTCACAACATGCACCACAATAATTAAACCTATGTATAAAGTATTATATACATTGACCCTTCTGTACACAACCATGGATCGCAACAGGTTAAAGTATGAAAATAAGCTACAACCTTACCCTTTATTACATCGTACCAAAACCCAACTAGTTCAACTTATAATTGTTAATAATATCGTACTTACAATCTTACACCACACATCTATAATATAAAGCTCCTGCTAGCTCGATCCAACTTAAACAGAAATCCTAGCTCGCACACTGGACAAGGAATCCTCGTTACCAACCCTTTCTTCTTCAACTGCTGAAAACATAAATTTTTTTACATGAGTGAGCTTACCAGCTCAGCAGGTAATCATAGGATCAATTGAGGTTAAACAATTACCAATTGAAATGATTCAGAATAATCAAGTTTCTGAATAAGCAATGATTAGAATTGGATATTAACTTTTCATTTTAAAAACCAAGGTTAGGCTGCTGATCAGTCACGCACTAACCCCGAGCAAGGCTCCCAGCTTTGCTTTATATACTGGATCCAAGGCACGCATTGACCTATTATGACCACGAATCTGGTCTGACCACGAATCTGGTTCACATTTATAAAACTATCCAATTCTAAAACAATTCAATATGATAACCAATATAAATCAATAAGCTGAATTATAAATAACATTTATCTTGAAGGATAGGGTGATTCATGATACCAAGCAGGTATAACAAGGGATTCAAAAAGATTGGCTTTCAATCAAGGAAAGAATCAGAAAGTAGAAGACCAAGGGTTCAAGGGTTCCAATAATTGGTCTTCTGTTAACAAGGAATAAGGGTTGGTATGTTAAGAAACTCAATATCAGAATCAGTATGTGGTATATATGTATTTGTGGAGTAGTATCGTATATGTTTGGATCTGGGAATTCAACAATCAATGGTTTGTGAAGAACAAGGCTTATGGCTCAAGATCAAGAAGAATCAGGGTTCAAGGTTAAATAGTTTAAAGCACTTGCAATATAAAACAGGAGTTATTTGAATAATAGCGTTATGTTATGAAATAGTTCAAAAATATTTGCAATATATCTTTAAAGAAAGGTTCAGAAGTACTTGCCTTATCACCAATGATTTCCACTTACTTGTACTCATCTAACAGTTTTACTCATCAACCACTTTTCTTCTCTTTCTATGCATTGCTTCTATTTATCAATCACTTTCCTTCTCTTTCTACGCTTTGATTCTATTTATAGATCACTAGTTCCCTTTTCTATGCCTCGCTGACTCTGCTAGGCATCACAAATATCTATCAATTATTCATACTCGTATTATTCTAATCATCACATAGACGTCATATGCTTTTATCTACCATTCGTTTCAACCAAATCCGATTTACGAATTAAAAGTAATAACTAAAACAGTCAAACCATAACCACATAGGCATATAACGCATCAGTTAGTGAACACGTAGCACATAACACGTAAGGTATTCGATCAAATAATTTTTCAAAGAAGATTCGGGATCAAAATGATTTTCCAAATATTTATTATGATTTTTCGAACATTTTTTGGAATTAAAATTGGACTCCGAATCATTTTATAATTAAATAATAGGGTTTGAACACCCGGATCTGACTTGAAAATAATTTTATAATAATTATCGAGCCTTGAAAATAATTGAAAATAATATTTTAAAGCTCGAAACTATTTTTCGGGATTTTTAAATAAAAAATAAATAATTAATTCTAATTATTAAATCAATTGATTAATTAAATTAATTAATCAATAACAAATTAAATTAATTAATCAATTAATGGTTAAATTAATTGACTAATTATATAATTAATTATCAATTAAAATTAATTAATTAAATATTTAAGATTTATTTTTAAATAAAAAATAATTTTCAGAAATTAAATTATGAATTTTTAAATAATTAAAACAATTTTCTGAAAATAAAATATAACAAATATATAATTTTTAAAATTTTGTAAGCAGAAATCCGAAATTTGTAAATTTTTAAAACTACATTACTGAGTATGAAATTTCAGCAAAGTTCGGGGGCCAAACCAAAATTTGGTCGTCTTCCCCGGCGAAGGCGGCGACACCTTCGGCTGGCGCGAACCTGTTCCGATTATCACGAAACTGTGCAGAACTCCAGCATTATTCACCAGGAACATAGTCGTGCCTCTGTTTTTACGCAAGTCATCGTTAATCGTCGGGAAAAGCCGCCGGAAACCGACGAACTCAAGTTTTCCGGCGAGGCTTGGGTAGAATAGTCTGTGAATCGTTTGTTGATTCCAAGTATATCATTCGACTTATTTTTCGACGATCTATAAGCTGGTGTATTCAATTTAAATAAATAACCCCTAGATTACAAACGCCTAAAAATCAATTAAGAACATTCATAGTTCATAAACCCTGATTTACGAATTCGAGAATTTAACTCAATTTTCTATATGTTATTGAACTCCAAATTAATCATATAATATACCAAAATGACCAGGAAGAAATCATCTACACGATTGTGCCATCAAATCATATCAAAAATATCAAGAACAAAAATTCATATTTTTAATCCATAATTTATTCGAAATAAAATAATTAAACCAGAAGAATACCTTGATTTCTGGGCACAAATAGATGGTTGATTCAGAAAGAAGATTTCGAGAGCTTCGTTTTGATATGTTGCACGCCCGAATCGGAGTTCGGTAACGCCTTCGTTTGTGCGTTTGATTCTAAGGAACGTATCGGTTTCTAGGGTTTTTCTCTGTATTTACTGTATTTTTACTGGTTGTAAATGAATAAACGAATAAAATGACATGATAAAAGGGCTATATATATTTTTGGAATATTAGTTCCTTTTGGATCGTCTTGGATCGTTAAATTAGTTACTTAGCCGCTAAGTAACTACAAAAATGATCCAATTTGATACCCGTACTGGATAATTATCCAAACCGGGCTTCTTATAAAATACTTTATATGAAAATAACGTAATATTATCCCGTCCTTTGAGAATACGGGTTTTGTTGGCTCATCGAAATGATTATCGTATCGAAAATCTTGCGCCGGGCCGCGCACGGGTAAAGCCGTAATCCGGATCGAAAAAGTCAAAACATGGAAAATATCCGAAATTACCAGATTACGTTAGGAAGGAGGTTTCAGAAGAGTTTCGGGTTGTAAAAACGTAAAAATGGTTGAAGTCGGACGATTCCCGGCTTTATAAAATAATTTTGTAATTATTCAGAAAATAATTAATAAATTCATAAATCAATATAAAATCATATAACAGTCCAAAAATTACAAGAAAAATACCATAATTATCTATATTTTATTCTGGTCATAATAAAATTAGCAAACTTATACAGTATCACATATAAGCATTCACATATTTACACCAATCGTCAGATAATTCACCAAAAATCACATAATAATCATATAAAAATATTTATTAATAAAAATAATTACACGCGATATCCCGGATGTTACATCCTTCCCCCCTTAAAAGGATTCCGTCCTCAGAATCATACTAAGGATCAGATAATGATATATTCAAGTATCTCACTTCCATTTTCTCAGGTTGATCTTTCAACCCTACAACTTTTCATAAACTTTTACTAGCAGCATCACTCACTACTTAACAGCCTCTTATTGGCATCATAATCTATCTGATGCTCATATAATTAAACTCAAGTCTCCATTTTATATATAATGGAGCTAAATTACTTTTCCTGAGTATACATGTGTAAATACCTTATGAATCTGCTAAAAGTGGGGGTGGTGAAGCCAACTTACTTACACTTATCCCGACTATTTTACTGTCTCAAAAGGAACCAGCATAATGCTTACTAATTAGCTTTTCTTTGCAATTCTAATAATTCGTGCTCACGAATGTTGGCAATAGCTACTGGTTATTGAACCCCATTCCCACATGTTTCTCTATTCAATTAGCTTAGTTCATAATAACTTTGAATCGCATTCGAGGCACTTTAATCATTCATTTAATCTTCTCGTCCATCTGCGAATGATATACTGAAACTATGGCGTATTCGATTTCTAACATTCTCGAGATTACTCCAGAGTTAAGAATTAACGAGAAAATGTCGACTGAGTATGACTAACGCACAGACTTATAACCATATTTTATTTTCCTTAAAGCATAATCGAGGAGGTTTATTAAGCGAAGATCTCTTACCATTTTAAAGAAAGTACACTAACTTGGAGGCATCACCGGCGTACTTTTAACCTATATTATCATTTATTTTGGTTCTAAGGAGTTCTCATACGAGACTAACTGCAATGCCTTCCTTGACGTCTAATCACATATAACGTTTATTCTTTCTTTATGCCACACTATCAGAGATCCTTTCTTGACATTTATGTCTCGTATCATATCTTCGGGGTCGCTTGAATCTCTCGAGTTATTGTGGTTCAACCAAATTCCTATCTTTTTAGTTCCACTTTACTTAATATTCATTCATCTAGAAGTAGTACATATCATTCTAGTTCGATATAATATATCGTATTATGAATACTTCTGTCGAATTTCAAATCACACAATATTGATCATTTACAATTAGTTCCTGGATTTGATGACGTACCACCATTTTTATTTCAAGTAGGAACTAACCCACCTATGGAATAAACTGAGAATGATCAGGTTTAAATAACCTATCAATAATAATGCAATTAATGTTTTCCTCACCTTTGGTTCTCAGGTGGCATCACCATAACGTTTCTTGGTGAAATATATACGTCCAGTCTTTGATGTCCCGCCTTAATTCCTTGATACGTATAACATTTGCTAATCTATCCCACCATTTCTTTCTTCATATCTGGACACCAATAATTTTCCTCTAAATCTCTATACATATCAGAACTTCATGGATGGACCGAATGTCTAGAGTTGTAAGCTTCTTGTAAGGTTCCATCCTTCAATTCTGTTACTAGTGGAATCCCAAATTCTGAAATAAAACCTGGGAATGTCTTGATCATCTTTTTGAGTATATATATATTTTTATTCTAACTGCTAATATCTTAATCTATTATTTCCCCTTGATATTTCTTTACCTTCTCTAGCAATTCTAGCTGAAAAGTCATACCATATATCTATACATTGTTAGGTTTGCAAGCTCTGGCTTCCAATTTCAACTTTTAAGATTCCTTGTATAATTCTTTTGACACTGTCAACACGTTCGGTCTTTCCTTTCTGATTAATGCATTTGTTACTACGTTTGCTTGTGCAGTCATAGTCCTTGCTCAACTCCAACCATCTTTGTTGTCGTTCATATTACCCATATCTTACCTATATCCTGGCATCTTATATAGTTTCTTTATCATCCTTTTGATTCCACTTCCTTTCCTATCTCCGTTCTTCGTTCTCATAGCTTATTCAAAACCGAACTCTTGACATTAGTACTCATTTTGCTGTCATATCAAATTAGATATTAATACGAAGTTTGATGCTCACAACATTCCATTCTGAAGTAAACATCAATCATCTGTATTAACACCACTTTCGATATTTAACAACAACCTAAGTATCAACATCAATCGGAAACTGAATTAAAACTATATCTCATACTTTATCCCAAAACAGAAATACTTGACGACTCATTATTGTATGATTATCAGAAACAAGGTGTCCTTTAATAAAACTTTGTTGCAGATGATAACATCTCCTTGATTGTCTAATGAAATCCATATTGGTGTAGTTATTAATCTCTGCTTTATTCCGTCTCCCTTCTTCCTTCCTTCTCGTTGCTTCATTTTAAATCTTTAGCTCTTGAAAATATACTCCTCACTTGTCCATACAAATGACTTTTTATTTCTCTTGTTCATTATGATATGCGTATTTACCCACGCAAAAACTCACACATTTACGACAATTTCTGAATTCTGTCAGCGTCCTTACTTCTCCCCAATTCCTCATTATTTTGATTTCGAATTTGAAAGTCACATCAAAATTTGACTTAATCTAATTGGAATCAATCTCCATGTAACTGACCATTAATTGGTACAATTAGCCAATTAACTCACTTCATTGATTAATTGTACCAAGTGATGACTAGCTAAATGAAATCAAAGACCAATTATATATAGTCAAATTGGATGTAACAACCTCTTTCGAGAATCGAGGTCACAACTAATTGGAGTATCAACATTAATACCTATAACACAGAGAAGTCTACTTTCCCTTTTTAAGAGTAGGGTACTTTCTGAAAAATTTGGGCAACATCTCCTTTATATTATTGACTACCAGTCGGGCTTAAGCCAACACCCACAATCAACCAATTAACCAACAATGAACCCTCAAATATACCAGTCCACTTTCACTTTCCAAACTCACCAATTCACCACCTCATGTAATATTAATCAGTACAACCCATGTCTCTAATTCAACTTAAGGTTATAGCGAGCAATTCTTATTATACCATATCCTTTTCTCATATTCCCTGATTATAACAGAATATCACTACTGAGTTCAATTACAAATTATACTAAAATTCTTCTAGTTCAAGTTTCAATTCAAGCTCTCTACTTAACAATTAGTCCACCCTGGCAGTATACACTTGTCCTTATTACTTAACTTGTTCAACCTTTGATGACCAACACCTGGTCTCAACCAACACTCTTAAAATCTTGCGAATGAGTACATTTGGTTTTAAAGCTTCACATCTTAAAATTTGTTGCAGTCAAACTGCCATACCTTCATCTTCCCTTATGTCTTTCCATATTGAACCTTCTTTGTCATCCCTGCTACAAGCATAAATTTTTTTACCACAACTCATTTTCTTGAGTTGGAGAAAGCCCAACCATCCCTTGATGAACACACTTAAAGTTTATCCGCATCTAGCATTTCTTCGATCTTGAATCTTCATGATAATTATCTCCAATATGATTAAGATATGCTTCATCTTCACAACGTATTACTTGATTATCTGGTTATTGTTAAGAATTTCTTCATTCGCCTTCATTGTCCAATCGATCATTTGCCTCATCTGATACATGCAGCTTTACTTTCGTGTTTCTCTAGTTAATTTACCTCATACAGTTTGCTAATTACTCCAATTCATGCCAAAATCTCAGACTCAAAATGTATCATGTATGTAGATTTTCCGCCTTTGATTTGATGCTCTCGCAACTATCCCGTTATCGGTATACTGATTCTTCTCTGCACGTAAATGTCCACCATTTATCGGCTTGCAATTGTCCACACTTGTTACGTAACTCCGTCTGCTACACGGGTTCAATATGCTTCCTTTTTAAAACATTCAAAGAGTAGACCATACACAAGAAGGAATTTGTGTATATGATTCTAATTGAAACTTTCTGTAAGGGGATAAGAGTACAAAGAAACAATCGGAGAAATTCATGAATCAACAAATCAGGATTTAAGAAGAAAGAATGAATAATGATTTGAAAAGGAATGAGATAACCATATTAGTACTCAAGATGGCCAGTCTTTCATACCATATGGCACACAATACATGATTAGGTGGCGTCCCACCAGACTTTTGTCATTTCGACAAATCGTCACACCATAACACTGCTTGTCCCAATTAGGAAACAATGTTTTGAAGAAGGAATGATTTGAAAGGGATTCAACAATCACTTTATAAATCTGATCATGAAAGAAGTTCATACTTTACTCGAGATTTATAAGAATGATAAGAAAGAATGATATCATTGGTCATCATTCGCATTTTATCTGTTTACGCTTCAATGCTTTTCCGATCAATAGATCCCATGCCGAGTCGTATATCAACTTTAGAAGGTTCTCAGAAATGCTTTCTTGAATCGATCATTAAAATAATTTCCCACTTATTAGGTCTTATATCTTTAGCATCACTTTTCCACGTTCATATACGATTTTATTTGCAATCTTACGAGATTTATGCTCATAACTTCAAATTTCACTTATGCTGTTAATCGTTCAACTTGTCGCCTCTTTTGCTAATAACGTTCTCCCTTTAGAAGGTCTAGAGATTTCCTTAATCTTCTTTGCTCGTACTCAGCTTCTCGTGAATCGACATATTCCTCATGCTCTAATCGTCTCAGCAATTGGATAAACAGTTTCTCCGTAATAGCGAGTCCAATTATCTTTCTAAACGAACCATCCTAATTTCTAAAACAAGTATTCGTCTGGATAATCTGAATCAAACAAGAAACTCAAGTAGTATTGGGACAATCAAGTTTTTAAAAATTATTTTGTTCCAAGGAATTTTAGAAAATTTTTGTGAAGAAAATCTCTTTGGAAAACTGGTTTAGAATTTTGAAAATCTTACACATGGTTGTCATTACTATATGAGTTGGTTGTCGTCTTTCTCAACTATCGCAAGGAATCCAATTAGGAAAATAATCAGATAAGAGCCCATTCCTTTCCATATATCTTCTACCCCTTATTGGGTCCATTTCGCCTTCATTGGTCAACAAAATTCCAATTACTGTTGCATACTATCTTATTCGTAACTTCACTTCTAGTCTTCCATACTGGTAATATTCCTGTCATCATCTCTTACCATTACTGAGTATAACAAATCTATCCAGCAATCATCAGAGTTACTTTATAACACAAGGGTGATTTATATCACATTACTTCTATTCGTATCATGTTTGCTCATCACATCATCCTCTAAATTCAAGAAAACTCTCAATTTCCAATCCTCTCAAATTTCTTTAATGATCCGTCTAGCTCACTCCACAAGATAATCGTTGGTGACATACTCATTAGTAGCTCCTTATAACCTGGTAGCGGCTATCTTCCGAAACACACGTATCCTTACCCTAGGTTCTTCTAATATTCCTTAATGCCTCGTGTACTCACCATATGTTATAGCTTTCGAATCCATCTTTGTGGGTGATGTTACTCCATAAGACGAGTTTTGAACGGATGTTATAAAACAGAATGTAGAGTAGACAGAAAAGATGTGCGCACAACTAAATATCCGGTAGAACTAGAATCAACATGTGGGGGAAAATTCCCGAATAGATAGCCTCACATCAGGGGATGAGATAATAATGTGAAAATGTGCAACCATTGCAATAGGAGGTGACACGTAGAATACTGGTGGACGAGCAAGGCGTGAATCAGATGATAGTCTTCCAAATGAAGGCTCCGAATGATCAGACGATCCAGGGATAAAAGAATCTTCCATCGTCATCTTCTGAAAATCGCGTTGCTAGATAAGGATGTCGAATTTCATCACGGATCCCACTAAAACCTACTATTTGATCGCACTCAACCTCTCGACGTTCTATCTTTCTATTTCTTAATCCTAATCCTAACCCTCTATCCATTCCCAACAATCTCGGCTTGTTTCAGTGACTTATAACCTGTAGCTCTGATACCAACCTGTGACGCCCTCCAAACCAGGGTCAGAAGTTTGGGGCTCACAATACACACCACAATAATTAAACCTGTGTATAAAGTATTATATGCATTGACCCTTTTGTACACAACCACGGATCACAACAGGTTAAAGTATGAAAACAAGCTACAACCTTACCCTTTATTACATCGTACTGAAACCCAACTAGTTCAACTTATAATTGTTAATGATATGGTACTTACAATCTTACACCACTCATCTATAATATAAAGCTCCTGCTAGCTCGATCCAACTTAAACGGAAATCCTAGCTCGCACACTGGACAAGGAATCCTCATTACCAACACTTTCTTCTTCAACTGTTGAAAACATAAATTTTTTTTCAAGAGTGAGTTTACTAGCTCAGCAAGTAATCATAGCATCAATTGAGGATAAAAAATTACCAATTGAAATGATTCAGAAGAATCAAGTTTCTGAATAAGCAATGATTAGAATTGGATATTCACTTTTCATTTTAAAAACTAAGGTTAGGCTGCTGATCAGTCACGCACTAATCCCGAGCAAGGCTCTCAGCTTTGCTCTATATACTGGATCCAAGGCACGCATTGGCCTATTATGACCATTTGAATCTGGTCTGACAACGAATCTGGTCCACATTTATAAAACTATCCAATTATAAAACAATTCAATATGATAACCAATGTAAATCAATAAGCTGAATCATAAACAACCTTTATCTTGAACCATAGGGTGATTCATGATACCAAGCAGGTATAACAAGGGATTCAAAAAGATTGGCTTTCAATCAAGGAAAGAATCAGAAAGTGGAAGACCAAGGGTTCAAGGGTTCCAAGAATTGGTCTTCTGTTAACAAGGAATAAGGGTTGGTATGTTAAGAAACTCAATATCAGAATCAGTATGTGGTAGATATGTATTTATGGAGTAGTATCGTATGTGTTTGGATCGTATCTGGGAATTCAACAATCAATGGTATGTGAAGAACAAGGCTTATGGCTCAAGATCAAGAAGAATCAGGGTTCAAGGTTAAATAGTTTAAAGCACTTGCAATATAAAACATGAGTTATTTTGAATAATAGCGACATGTTATGAAACAGTTCAAAAATATTTGCAATATATCTTTAAAGAAAGGTTCAGAAGTACTTTCCTTATCACCGATGATTTCCACTTTACTTGTACTCATCTAACAGTTTTACTCATCAACCACGTTTCTTCTCTTTCTATGCCTTGCTTCTATTTATCAATCACTTTCCTTCTCTTTCTACGCTTTGATTCTATTTATATATCACTGGTTCCCTTTTCTATGCCTCGCTGACTCTGCTAGGCATCACACGTATATATCAATTATTTATACTCGTATTATTTTAATTATCACATAGACGTCATAGGCTTTTACCTACCCTTCATTTCACCCAAATCCGATTTACGGATTAAAAGTTATGACTAAAACAATCAAACCATAACCACATAGGCATATAATATATCAATCAGTGAACACGTAGCACATAACACGTAAGGTATTCGATCAAAATAATTTTTCAAAGAAGATTCGAGGTCAAAATGATTTTCCAGGTATTTATTATGAATTTTCGAACATTTTTCGGAATTAAAATTGGACTCCAAATCATTTTATAATTAAATAATAGGGTTTGAACACCCGAATCTGACTTTAAAATAATTTTATAATAATTATCATGCCTTGAAAATAATTGAAAATAATATTTTAAAGCTCGAAACTATTTTTCAGGATTTTTAAATAAAAAATAAATAATTAAATCTAATTATTAAATCAATTGATTAATTAAATTAATTAATCAATAACTAATTAAATTAATTAATCAATTAATGGTTAAATTAATTGACTAATTAAATAATTAATTATCAACTAAAATTAATTAATTAAATAATTAAGATTTATTTTTAAATAAAAAATAATTTTCAGAAAATAAATTATGAAGTTTTAAATAATTAAAACAATTTTCTGAAAATAAAATATAACAAATATATAATTTTTAAAATTTTGTAAGCAGAAATCCGAAATTTGTAAATTTTTAAAACTACAGTACTAAGTATGAAATTTCAGCAAAGTTCGGGGGCCAAACCGAAGTTTGGTCGTCTTTCCCGGCGACGACGGCGGCAACCGCGGCGGCGACACCGCCGGCCGGCACGAACCAGCCCAGATTATCACGAAACTGTGCAGAACTCCAGCATAATTCGCCGGAAACCGACGAACTCAAGTTTTCCGGCGAGGCTTGGGTAGAACAGTCTCTGCATCGTTTGTTGATTCCAAGTTTATCATTCGACTTATTTTTTCATGATCTATAAGCTGGTGTATTCAATTTAAATCAATAACCCCTAGATTAAAAATACCTAAAAATCAATTAAGAACATTCATAGTTCATAAACCCAAATTTACGAATTCGAGAATCAAACTCAATTTTCTATATGTTATTGAACTCCAAATTAATCATATAATATACCAAAATGACCAGGAAGAAATAATCTACATGATTATGCCATCAAATCATATCAAAAATATCAAGAACAAAAATTTATATTTTAATCCATAATTAATTCGAAATAAAATAATTAAACCAGAAGAATACCTTGATTTCTGGGCAAGAACAGATGGTTGATTCAGAAAGAGGATTTCGAGAGCTTCGTTTTGATATGCTTCACGCCCGAATCGGAGTTCGGTAACGCCTTCGTTTGTACGTTTGATTCTCAGGAATGTATCGGTTTCTAGGGTTTTTCTCTGTATTTACTGTATTTTTACTGGTTGTAAATGAATAAACGAATAAAAATGAAATGATAGAAGGGCTATATATATTTTTGGAATATTGGTTCATTTTGGATCGTCTTGGATCGTTAAATTAGTTACTTAGCCGCTAAGTAACTGCAAAAACGATCCGATTTGATACCCGTACTGGATAACTATCCAAACCGGGCTTCTTATAAAATACTTTATACGAAAATAACGTAATATTATCTCGTCCTTTGAAAATACGGGTTTCGTTGGCTCACCGAAATGATTATCGTATCGAAAATCTTGCGCCGGGCCGCGCACGGGTCAAACCGTAATTCGGATCGAAAAAGTCAAAACACGGAAAATGTCCGGAATTACCAGATTAGGTTAGGAAGGAGGTTTCGGAAGAGTTTCGGGTTGTAAAAACGTAAAAACGGTTGAAGTCGGACGATTCCTAGCCTTACAAAATAATTTTGTAATTATTCAGAAAATAATTAATAAATTCATAAATCAATATAAAATCATATAACAGTCCAAAAATTACCAGAAAATACCTTAATTATCTATATTTTATTCTGGTCATAATAAAATTATCAAACTTATACGGTATCACATCTAAGCATTCACATATTTACACCAATCGTCAGATAATTAACCAAAAATCACATAATAATTATATAAAAATTATTTATTAATAAAAATAATTACATGCGATATCCCGGATGTTACATTTTCTCTACTATTAAGTTACTTTTTTATAATAGGGGAGAATCCTATTACAACCACTATCTATTTATCTCGGAGCGTTACACACCCGTTACCTCCTCAAAATAAAATAGTAAAATACAAGTTACAAGAACTATCTTGGAGCGTAGTACCTAGTCAAAAGAACTTGCAAATCCTTTTGGTAGACTAAGTACTTCTTCTTCTTTGCGGATCTTAGATTTTAGGTCATAGGTCTCAGGTCTTTCTTTTTCTTCATGGTGCAAAGCCTTGATAATCAGGGATCACTATGATCTTGATTTTCTGACTCTGGATGAAGTGTATGGGATGCTGAAAACTCATGACTTGGAGATCCAGCAAAGGAAAAATAGAAAGGGTCAGAAGATGAAAACTATGGCTCTTAATAATGAGACTCATAAGAGCAAGGAAAAGATGAGTGAGAGGTCAGTACACCAAAGGAAGGAAGTTTGACAAGACCAAGGTGACATGTTACAACTATAATGAAAGGGTACATCTGGCTACTTAGTGCCCCAAGACAACTGGAAAGGCTTTGGTCACAACAAACTCCAACAGAGACTGGATGGACTCATCAGGAACTGACAATAATGATGAATGTTATGCACTCATGGCAACTCATGGAGAAAATGCGTCAGGAACTGATAAGGTACCTTCAGTTATATTCCCTATAGATACTGATAATTTATCTGAACTGAAAACTTTCTTATACTCTTTGCATGTTACTTTTAAAAGTAAGACTATTGAATGTGATAGTTTGATTATTGATAATAAGAGGCTTAGAGAAAGAAATAATTTTTTAGAAGCTGAGTTAGTTTGCATGCATGAGAATGAAAAAGAATGTAAGAAGGCACAACATAATGAAACTCAGATAAACATCAAGTATATGGCAGACTAGAGAAAGTTCTGGAAAAAGAAAGAGAAGTGTTTAAAACATAGATGACTTCAGGAAAGAAAGTTCATAATATCATCCGTGATAAAATTTGGAAAGAATGTCTAGGTTATAATAAATTTACTGATAGGAATATAAATAAATCCATTAATAACACTACTCCAGTTAAGTTTGTTTGAACTGATGAAAGAGGAGTGAAGTATGTCTATGAAATTGGCACTACCTCTGAGAATACTGTTGAAAAGAAAGTTGAACCTAAAGTTCCTGCTAAAAAGAAAGAAGATCCTAAAATGGATGAAAAGAAAAGAAAAAATATAGAATTTCTCTCTAAGATTCAGCAAAACAGGAAAATTTGTGAGGTAATTGCTATGACTCCCAAACCTAGGTCTAAAGACATATGAGCTTGAGATAAAACAGGATGAGCAGCTAGAAAGTATGACGCCCTTTAAACCTGGGTCAGAAGTTTGGGGATCACAACACACACATACATAATATATAAACCTGCTTATGACAATAAAATAATAATATACAGCGACCCTACTTACCTTCATCCACGGAGCGCAACAGGTTAAATTTAACACCCCCAAATCCGGGGTCGGGGATCCGGGTTGTCACGAGTTCCATTTCCCTTAATAACACCCAATCTTAATAAATAATCAACTACTCTGTACGGTGACCCCACAATAAACACACACACCACAAGTTATAGTCTCAGAGATGAATATCAAAAAATAATCACAAGTCATTTTATTCCATAATTATATGCCAATACACCTTAAAAGGGTTTCTGAATAAATTTACATTTCTTTGCCATTATTACAATTGATAAAGATACATAAGTCTGGTACATCAAAAGTTGAAAGCCTAGCCTATTGGTAGTTCCTACCTCAGCTACAGCGACATCAACGCCTATAGGAAACTGCGGAACGTTTCCTAATCGCTTGCGAATCGGGAGCTTGGTCCTGTTCATCTTTTCTATCTGTTGTTGTGTGATGAAAGAAGAAAGCAAGGGTGAGCAGCAAGCCCAACAAAATAATATGTATAATGATTAACAATATATGAGCCTTCTCATAGTACTCATGAAAGTCTTGGTCAAAAGAAATGAACCAAGTTTGATATCTTAGTGCGATGAAGTCGCGAAATATTCAGTATATATACATATACACTTTTCAAAATCTTGGAAGTCCTCTTCCATGCGTAATATACGCAGAGTTCCAGTTTATAACTGTATAAAACTATCGTTGCAAGGTGATCTCATATATCTAACCTTGTCTCAATGTTTTTCTGAAAATCTTTGACATGCATAAGATAATCATTTACTAGATATAAGTTTAAAAGATGAAGTTACAAGATACTCCAATATACTTATATCTTTTCCAAATACTACTTGAACTACCACCGTTCAAGTTATAATTAGTTTCAAAAGTTCATCCCATAGATGAGACTACAAGATAATACTTGAATAGATTCAATCTTTGAAATATTATTGAATGAAATGAAGTTACGAGATACTTCATTAAGTCCCGATATATATATACACCTATATATATCTCTCATACATTTCCTGAAAACCTCTGTCATGTAAAGTATGAACAGAGTTGCAATATCCAATGAATTTGGAAAGAAAAGAAATTTTGGCATAAACCTGATATCTTGCTGATCAGGCAAAGATACCAATAAGTAACCTTTTCTACTAGTAGATGGATGAATCCCCCACCGGTCATCACCCTGGCCTCATTAGGACCTTGTGTTGGACCGCCACCCGGCCTCTTACGCGTTGATGGACTGCCACCCAGCCACTTACACTTTGATAGACCGTACCCCGACCTGTCGCTTATGCCGACTCAATTAGATGGGCTTACTTCCCGAACGTTGGGTAAGTAATCAATTCATTTGTTTTCTCAAAACAGCAACCACGTTGCGAATATAAAATACACCACAAAGCTGGATCCCCCAGGTTTTGAGCGAGTATTTAAATCCCCTTTGAAAGGAAGATCTTAAATATAAAAATGAGTTTTGGGGTCCACTCTAACTTTAAAAATCATTTTGAAGACTCGAAAACATTTTTAAGAATGTTTGGAGTACTGCTGATTTGTTAAAATAAATCAGTCCCGATATATTAGAAATATCTGAATATTATTATTTAAATAATATTCTCATAAAGATAATCCTTATTAAAATATTCGAAGTAGAAGTTTTAAAACTCATACTTGAAATGGATATTAAATAACCAAAGATATACTTATACGAAAGTACTATCTTTATTTGAATAATCAAAAATAAGTTTGATTATCGAAACATTATTCTTTAATAAAATAAAGAATATTATTAAATAATAAGCGGAGTCATAATACCACGAATGGATATTATAAATAATATTCATTAAATAAAATAAAGTGAGTCATACATCCTCAAATGAATATCCAATTAATAATCATTAAATAGAATAAACAGAGTCATAAGTCCTCGAATGAATATTCAAATAATATTCATTAAATAAAATAAAGTTATTGAATAAACCTTATTCAATTAATAGTTTTGAAAACTATTCATATATATATATATATATATAATATACTCGGAAACATCGACTCCCGGTTTAGAAATATGTTCACCTTTTGATCCCCTATACTAAGGGTAAACTCAAATACCGCTTATCTCTAGCATAGGTATTATGCAACTATAAGCATTTGAACCAACATATATATAAATCAGGAATATGAAACAGGCATGCATATATATACCATATCACATGCTACAATATATCGCAAGAATTTGCTAATAACAAATATGTATTTATCGCAAGATCATGCATATACACATATACATCACAACAACAGTTATACGGGTAGAAAACTTGCCTGAGTGCTCCCGGATAGGCTTAAGCTTAGAGTGGGTCCGATAACCTATGAACAACAACATAAGTCGGAATTAAACCCCGGTCGCTTAAGAAACTAGACTTTAACCATTTAGAGTCCTAACGTTCGCTTTCGCGCTTAACAATTTACTTAAGTCGCTCGAGTATCCTCGGCTCCACCATTTTTAATAAATTAACCATTAAGGGTTTTAAGGCAATTCTTTCGCGAGTATCTTAGCAACTGCCTAATACACTTTACATAAATGATTCATACTCCCATTTAGTCCTTTAAGGACTTTAACCTATGTTTCAAAGTAAGGCGAGTGGTAATGGTTCGGTCGCGAAACACCATTACTTAAAATAGTCGTTTCTCCTAAACCGTACATCGGAATCAAACGAACTACATATCAAAACGAAGCTCGTAACATGAAATATTTAATCATGGCAATAGTCAAAACCTAGCAGTGAGTTCACGGGTCCTAATGTTATGAACAAAAGCAGTCTAAAGTAAATCGGACATTACGACGGCTATGTTTATGCGATTTCCCAATTTTATACCATTCCAATTCAACCACCAATCAATCCCAATCCATCCATACAACCAAAATCTATCCTCACTACATCATAACAGCCCCAATCAACTCAACATTAACAATTTATACTTATTCTTAAACTTGAATTTAAACTATACTTAAGTCCTTTAACCCAACCATAAGATTTCAACCTTCAATTCACTACCATTCCAACCCAAACTCTAAACCAACAAGCATCAAGCTACTCTTTACCATAACTATCGAAATCATCCTAATATACAAAGTAAAGCTAGGGTTTGGAGATGTTATACCTTCCTTGAAGCTTTTAATCAATGAAAGATCCTTGGAATACCCATGGAAGCCTTGATCTATGCTTAAGCTACCTTGAACTTTCATAAAAAATCAAGAAAACCAAAGTTATTTCTTGAAGGTTACTATTCACCATCTTCTTCCTTGATTTATTGGAAGAGATTGTGAAGGAATTAGAAGCTTAAACTTATAGGATATCCATATCTATTTACAAGGAACCTTAGATAATTACCTTGTGATTTAACAATGCTTGGAACTTGATTTTTGATTTTTCTTCCTTTGAAAAGAAGAAAAAGCCGAGAGCAATGTTGAAGGAATGAAATAATTTTGTGTTTGCTTCGATTTGTTTTGGCTAGCTTGGTTGTTTTTGTTTTATTTTTGGGTAATTACCTTTCTAACCTTGACTTTGTGTGGTTTTAAATCAACCACATCTCCTTCCCCTTATGTCATGCTTATGTCATGCTTATGATGTCATCATCCCTTACTTGCCCTCTTCTTATTGGTTGGATGACCTCATCATCCCTAACCTCCTTGATTAACTTCCTAATTGTTTGCCTAATGACCGCTTATCTGTTATACGGTTCGCTTAACTCTCGTTTTCGTTTATCGTTTGAGGGATCATACCCGGGATCTTATTACTTGGGTTTCTTTAACCTTTCTTAATACATTATATTCCTTTTATGATCCTCTCTTATAATCCTTTAATTTAAATCCTTTTTATCCTGTTATCTTATACTCAATTCTTTCCGTATCTAGTGGATTTCCGGGAAAAATCAAAGTGTTCGGAATTGGATTCTGACGATATTTACATACACTTATATGTCATATAGAGTGCCAATAAAATCTCAGAATATCCATAAAAGAACCCCTACCTAGTGTGGCATGAAAAATTTTCTCATTCAGCAAAAACACTATTCATAAAGGTTTCAAAAATTTTCCAAAAATTGGGGTTATTACAGTCTCCCCTCCTTAAAAGGATTCCGTCCCGGAATCAGATAGAAAATGAATAGGGATACTCTCTTAGCATTGCACTTTCTAACTCTCGAGGAAATTTTCCCACATTGTGGTCCTACCACCAAACTCTGCCTAGTTTAATAACCCTTCTCCTAAGCACTTGTCCCTTTTCGATCTATAACCCTTCCTCGTTGCTCTATATAGGTTACATCGGGTTGCATGTCTATGCGCTCATATGCCCCTATTTATCTGGCATCCGAATTACACTTCCTTAACATTGACACATGGAACACATTATGACTTGCTACATGTTCTGGGGTAAGGCTAGCTCATATGCTAACTTCCCAATACTTCTTAATATATCCAAGGGTCCGACAAATTGTGGACTTAGCTTTCCTTTCTTTTCGAATCTCAACAATCCTTTCCAAGGGTTTCTACCAGGTCCCCTACTTCCTATTCTTTGTCCTTTCGTGTCAAATCAACATACTTATCATGTCCATCTTAGGCTACTACCAGCCGTCCTCTGATTAGATCTATCATATCGTTGGTCCTTTGGACCACTGCTGGTCCGAGCATCTTGTGCTCTACAACTTTATCCTAACATAAGGGAGATCGACATTGTCTTCCCTCAAGGATCTCATAAGGCGATATCTCAATACTGACATATGATCTATTGTCGTAAGAAAACTCAATCCGTGTTAAGTGATCATTCCAAATTCTTTCAAGTCTATTGCACAGACTCTCATTATAGCTTTTAGCATTAGAGCTTTTGCTTCTCAATACCCATTCTTTTCCAGTTCGTAATCGCTACTACCTTCCATTCCTAATATTATACTGGTTATACTTTTGCTCGTTAGCGTTCTATAATCTTTTAATAACCACGTTAACCTTAGTATCACGAATGTGTTTCCATTCCGAATACCACCACAACTTTACTACTCCTTTTTCAGCTGCTTCTATCTTCGAAAGCTTAATCCTTCATATAGAAGTAAAAGAATTTATTGAGAGATCACTATGATCATGAACACTTATTATATTGCATAGTTAGTACAGAAGGTGGCCAGCCTTTAGTACTTGACAAGCAATTAAACAATAGATGGTATCCTACTAGGCTTCTATCACACAGATAGATAGTCATTCAGCAATACCTCCCCTTCTGGAAGGGTTGTTCTTCTCAGTTTACATGAAATGAAAAGAAGAGAAGAGAACGAACTGAAGAGAATTGTATATTCGTAAAAAAAAAAATTTCATTGCCATAAAATATCTGGCTTGGAATCTACCTCTGAACTATAGAGGTTTGTCATAGGAGAACAAAACATATATGTATTTATATCAACATCAAGTATTATAGCATCGTATTTCACATGCCTAAATATTTTTGCTATTCCGTCCATCATTCTATGGACCCATGCTCATCCTCGAGCTTATACACAATCACCTTTGAAACTCCCTCGATATCGAAAATCGAATCTGGGATCTCATTCTAGATATCATCGTTACTAGAATTCTATGCTTGCACCGCAACCTTCCTCATATAGTAATATGACTCTTTTTTCATAAGAGGGAATAAATATTCAATAGGTAAATACTCTACTTAATTAGTCTATCAATGATAACTTATACACTACCACGACCTGATTAGTGGTACTCAATCTCAACATCCATTCCAATACAACTCTCACGGTTGTAATCAGCTCATTTCTCGCAGAATCATTGCTGCATTACTATGGTCCACCACTGACCTACTGTCGTCATTCACTTTCCATGAAGTCTTAATAGCTAACCATACGGAGTCCATACATATCGTATCGAATTCTTCTAAGGAGTTAACATAATCACCATTCATAATTCATGAAGAACACTCCAAATTCTGACATACTTTCATGACATGAAGCATATAAAATTGTAGGAGAGTTTCAATCAAAGCACCGATAGCAGGTTAATACCATTCTTAATCATATGCCTTCAATAGAAGACTTAACTCAAAGGTTTGTTTGGTCCTTTTTGAAATATGGTCCTGGCTTATTCTCAAGATAGGATCTTCTAAGATAGATAGCCCGCTAATGGCGATTACACGAATTAAACCTTTACCAACTACTATTATGGTTGGATTTTGCACAGTCATCTGAAGGAATGTCAATCTTCCAAACCATAATACAACCTTCACAGCTTTAACCATCATCACTGTATTCCTTTGGCACAAGCGCCTATAATTATCCTCTTACCTTTAAAGTGTCGGCCACCTCTTTGGCCTTTACTGATAGTAAAATTTCCTTACAGTCAATGTCATTTTAACCACCTCCAAATAATTTTCTACCTCATTTCAATCACAGCTTATGTGAAGATGTTTTCCTTAAAGTCTGATGAGTAAAAATAAAAAAAAATATCACCATTTTTCCATAAGTTATTGCCTCAGTCTTTAGAGGTTAATCACTGCCACGACTGACTTTTAATCATACTTAAAACATCTTTTTATCTTAAGTCCTAATTGCCCTGAACAATTTCGACCATTACTGGTTCGATCCATACTTTCTCGTGGTTTAACACGTGCCCCACTTGGCATCATTATAATTACGTCATATTTCCTCTATCAACATTTCTATTCTTGAGAATTTTGAATATTACCTTTCTCCTTGTAAAACCTCTAAGGTTATCCTTGAATCGTTCCTCCTGTATTCCCTAGATACAGGGCATATCAAGATACCATTTATTAATACCAGAATCATTGTCTATATATTTCTGAAAAAAATTTCTCCACTGATTCTTAAAGGTTGTTATTACCTTAATCCTTTCTAATTCATACTGTCAAAACTCATACTATCCCTATTAAGGGTGAAATGCCAACCTTTAGGCATTCCCCTAGGATTCGTTTTAAGTTACCGATGTTCTATCCTTAATTCCACCTTTAAAAAGGTACATGCATCCTTCCATGGATAAATCAAGTCATATATCCCTGATAAGGATGTCGTATTCAATCATTCCCACCTCGATAGTATATGCCTAATTTGCACAATAACATCTGTATTTAAGATGAGGTCAATCGATATGGCCTCCAAAAGATAACAACGGTTATCCGCTTTTCTTGCCTAATTTGGTAACGATAACAAGGATGTTCTAGAAGATATTGGTCGTGTTCAACGTGAACCTCTTCTTAATAATTCCTTATTTACTTTTGTTGTTTATCTCAACAGTCATCTCAATGTTGGGATATCTTTCATACCTGGCGTCCCCCTTTCTGGGTATCAAGCCATCGGTCTTACACTTCACATTCTTGAAGGTCACTTCCTTCATCCAATTTTCCAACTTTCTTACTTTCTTGTCTCCTTAGTCTATCCGCGTCTTATTATTTATCCTTCGAACTATCTCAAGGTTTCCTCGAATCCTCCCAACTCACAGGGGATAAAATATATGTATCTCTTATGCCCTCAACCATCAATTTTTAACTCATGGTGAATCACCCTCATCTTGACGAATGCATACTTTTCTATTTCTATTGCTACGAGTCTTTAGGGTTTCCTCATACCCAACTCCCTTATCATTCCTCAAACTCTATTGCCTTTATATTCCTTTCCCCTTCAGTTTCTTTTTATTTTCCTTTCTCTTATCATTATTTCATGAACCCACTAATCATTGACTTCAAGCATCACATCGTTCTGGGATTCTTGTCATCAGAACGAATCTTGACAACTTTTATAACTTAGATTCATAATTCATCATACTCGGGTGCCTTTGTTCTGGCTCTAAAGCTTTTACACTATCTCCATAACCTTGGGAAGTACTTTCCTGAAAACAATTGACTAAACTTAAATCAGTTTATCATAACCTCTTGCTCCGTGCCTTTCTTGGTCTTTCACCAGTGGGTGGTCTCTCTCTTAGGAGGGTAAGTGACAAAAACAGTCTTTTGTGATTCGTCAATCATTTGGAATCTCAAATGATTCATATATTTCCTTTAGCCAGGCTCTTGCCTTGACTGGGTCAGCTTGTTCCTTGGAACTCTGAGAGCTTAGCGACTTAAAGAACCTAAAAGAATTTCTCACCGCATTATTTCCTCAGGGTGGTGGTTGGGGATAATAGTCTAAGTTCTGTCTAAAAAGGTCCATAAATTGTCGTATAGGAGTACCGTCTCGGGTCTCTTTCCTTACTCGACTTCCGTTTCCTTAGTCTGAACGTTCCCTCCTTCTCCCCATAATCGGGGTCATCCTACATGTTTTAAATCCTTATTTTCTACTCCATTATATTATGGGTTCCTTCTATCTTGATGGTGACCTCCCTGACTACCACGTTCAGGGTTTGCTCCAAATCTTATTCCTCAAACTAGCTTTCATCTAAGATCTCATCTTTAAGCTCTTGAACATTTGGAACCCAAATTATGTAGGAATACCTCATTGTTCCCTTATCATCTTTCTCGGTATTAATCTCTTATCTATTTGTTGGCTCTCTGTCTTCATTCATCACTTTTTCTGGCACAATATGTTCTTTTCCGAAAATTCGGTCTGTATTGCAATCTCAAACAGCTTTTCGGTACCAGCTCCGGTTACCTTCACTTCTATTTCCATTTTCTCAAAATCTCTTATAAACTCTCCCAAAGATATTATCATCTTGAGTCTCTCCTTTTTATTAAGGGCATCAGCCACCACATTGGCTTTCCCCGAATGATAAAGAATCTCCCAATCATAATTCTTGATTAGCTCTAACCACCTCCTCTGGCGTATGTTAAGCTCTTTCTACGTAAAAATGTACTAGAGCTCCTATGGTTTGTGTAAATCTCGCACTTCTATCCATACCAGTAGTGCCTCCAATATTTAGGACAAAACTATTATCACGAACCCAAGCTCATGGGTGGGGATATGAAATTTCATATTACCTTAATTGTCTTGACGTATACGCGATTACCTTACCGTGCTGCATAAGCACGCACCCTAAGCCCTTGTGCGAAGCATCACTACACTTCACAAAATCTCCTTTTCCATACGGCAACGCTAACATAGGGGCCGTCACCAACCTTTGCTTCAGTTCTTGAAAGCTGTTCTCGCATTTCTCTGTCCATTCAAACTTCTCAGTCTTACGAGTAAGCCACGTTAAAGGGGGCTACTATCTTTACAACCTTGAACGAATCTCCGGTAGTGACCGACCAATCCTACCTCTGGTAGTTTCCCTAACCATGGTTATCAATTCCTCAGTGGTCCTTTATTCATTCTTTTCAGGATCCCCCACGGGATCCTCCTCAGCAACAATCCCTTCTAGGACAACATCCTCAACCGCTACATCCTCAATATCAACAGCATCCGGTCCTGCGTTAGGACGCTCTATCGGATCCACAATCCGATCTCCAATTAGTAATAAAACATCATCGCGCTGTTACTCCTCAACCTCAGGGTTCGGAGTCCCGCTACAATATACGGTAACGAACTACGCTCCTAACACGATATTTATAAGGGTTCCCATAAGGGTTTTAACTGTCAGCGCTACTTTAAGTAGTCCGACCATGAACTTGGCAAGAGTTCTTATTATCTTAGTGAATTTATTATTTTAACGTCACATCATCTCTGAGGTTTATAACGCTTAGATCTGATACCATTCCTGTAACACCCCCAAATCCGGGGTCGGGGATCCGGGTTGTCACGAATTCCATTTCCCTTAATAACACCCAATCTTAATAAACAATCAACTACTCTGTACGGTGACCCCACAATAAACACATACACCACAAGTTATAGTCTCAGAGATGAATATCAAAAAATAATCACAAGTCGTTTTATTCCACAATTATATGCCAATACACCTTAAAAGGGTTTCTGAATAAATTTACATTTCTTTTCCATTATTACAATTGATAAAGATACATAAGTCTGGTACATCAAAAGTTGAAAGCCTAGCCTATTGGTAGTTCCTACCTCAGCTACAGCGACATCAACGCCTATAGGAAACTGCGGAACGTTTCCTAATCGCTTGCGAATCGGGAGCTTGGTCCTGTTCATCTTTTCTATCTGTTGTTGTGTGATGAAAGAAGAAAGCAAGGGTGAGCAGCAAGCCCACCAAAATAATATGTATAATGATTAACAATATATGAGCCTTCTTATAGTACTCATGAAAGTCTTGGTCAAAAGAAATGAACCAAGTTTGATATCTTAGTGCGATGAAGTCGCGAAATATTCAGTATATATATATATATATATACTTTTCAAAATCTTGGAAGTCCTCTTCCATGCATAATATACACAGAGTTCCAGTTTATAACTGTATAAAACTATCGTTGCAAGGTGATCTCATATATTTAACCTTGTCTCAACGTTTTTCTGAAAATCTTTGACATGCATAAGAGAATCATTTACTAGATATAAGTTTAAAAGATGAAGTTACAAGATACTCCAATATACTTATATATTTTCCAAATACTACTTGAACTACCACCGTTCAAGTTATAATTAGTTTTAAAAGTTTATCCCATAGATGAGACTACAAGATAATACTTGAATAGATTCAATTTTGAAATATTATTGAATGAAATGAAGTTACGAGATACTTCATTAAGTTCCGATATATATATACACCTATATATATCTCTCATACATTTCCTGAAAACCTCTGTCATGTAAAGTATGAATTTGGAAAGAAAAGAAATTTTGGCTTAAACCTGATATCTTGCTGATCAGGCAAAGATACCAATAAGTAACCTTTTCTACTAGTAGATGGATGAATCCCCCACCGGTCATCACCCTGGACTCATTAGGACCTTGTGCTGGACCGCCACCCGGCCTCTTACGCGTTGATGGACTGCCACCCAGCCACTTACACTTTGATAGACCGTACCCCGGCCTGTCGCTTATGCCGACTCAATTAGATGGGCTTACTTCCCGAACGTCGGGTAGGTAATCAATTTATTTGTTTTCTCAAAATAGCAACTGATAGGGAATAAAATAAACCCTGATTGCGTAATTAATATCGCATTAATTGTATTAACATTGGGCTGATAGTTAAGCCCATTAAAAGAGGCCCAAGACCTTTGAATAAGGGCCTAAAAATAGCCCAGGAATATAATTGGTATTAAGTTAACTAAACCAGATAAGGTCCAACAATGAAGCCCAGTTAGAAAGGGCCCAAAACCCTGATTATTAATTAATTTCGTAATTAATTAATAAGGGAAAAATCAGCTATTAAGAAGAGTCCCAATAAGGACATAAATCCTAGTAGATTAGCCTCCAAGGGACCTAAAAGGATAATGAATCAGTTTTCTACCACTTAGGACTCCAAAGTCCATTCTAATTCTGAGACTTGCCCACCAAGTCTCCTAACCCAAGTCCAATTCAAGGACTCCAAACATCTATATAAGGGGTCTCACCCTACCAATAAGAGGGACGTTTTTAGACTTAGTCCTTGGAGGGCATGAAAGTCACTACGTCCTTGGTGAGCCCTCGCCGCCATAGCCCCGAGGGCAAGTATCACCAAGAACTACGTTTTTTGACTTGATCCTTGGCAATCAGCAAGGTACGTAGGCATCTTGTTAAGGCAGATTGAGTCACGAAACACAAGAGCAGTCAAATCGAGCCTCGAAGCTCACGTTCCTTAGTAATAAATACAGCAATCATATACCCTAGTTTTTGATCCATAACATTTGGCGCCGTCTGTGGGAAAACACAACAACAACCATGGCGAAAACACGGAGAACAGTTAGAGCCCTTGAGGGAGGAACACCAACGGGGACAACCCAAGTGATTTCTTCAACTGTGGAGGTACCTCCTCATTCAACTTATGCAACCACGCAAGGAGAAGCCCAGATAGGGGCAACTGAACCTCATCCACAAGGGACGATTCCCTCGGCTATTCTAGGTATGAATCCCCAAGTTCAACAACTACATGCACCTGTGAATTCTCGACCCATTGGGTATGAGTATTCAACTATTGTGACTACTAACCCCCCATATGGGATGCCCCTTTACCCCGAGGTTGGAGGAAGTGGACATACTGGGCGGAGTGAAGCACGAAGGTGATCACCCCGCTATATACAAGATGATGGAGTGGCCCCAAGAAGGAGGCGTGCTGACAAAGAGCCGATGACTGATGGTCGCCAACGTCCTAGGAGCACCCAAGGGACGAATTTCCAAGAAGTGCAGGAAAGGATCATGGCTCATGAGGCTGAGATTCAAAAGCTGAAGCGCGACTTGGAGTCACACCAGAACACCAGACCTCCATTACCCCCAAGGGGGAGGAATCCTCCTCCTATCATAGACCTGGATGGCCCAATACAGAGAAGGGCTGTTGTCCCAAGGGCTGATCCAAGTAATCTTCTTCCCCTTGGAGATCCTAATGATCCTACTCCGCCATTCACTGAAGAGATAATGAATGCCCATATCTCAAGGAAGTTCAAGATGCCCACTATCAAAGCTTATGATGGCACGGGAGATCCCGCTAATCATGTCAGGACATTCTCTAATGCACTGTTGCTGCAGCCCGTGAATGACGCTATTAAGTGTCGGGCCTTTCCTCAAACCCTGTCGGGTATGGCTCAAAGATGGTATAATCGTTTGCCCCCGAACTCTATTAGGTCCTTCAGACAATTAAGTCAGGCTTATATTAAGCAATTCATCAGTGGGAGAGTGCATGAAAAAAGTTCGGCATCCCTCATGAACATTGTGCAGGGGGCGAAGGAATCCTTAAGAGACTATCTGAATCGTTTCACGAAGGAAGCTTTAAAAGTCCCAGACCTTGATGACAAGGTAGCCATGACAGCACTGCAACAGGGAACTAGGGATGAGTTTTTCAAGATGTCCTTGGCCAAACGCCCCCTGAAAGCATGTTGCAGCTCCAGGATAGGGCAGGGAAGTATATCAAGGTGGAAGAGAGTATGAGGAAGACAGTTGTGAGCAACAAGCCCGTAGGAGGCAAGAAGCGGAAAACTGATCTGGAATATATTGTTAAGGACAAGTATCCTAGAACTGAGGAAAATCCTGACTCAACTCCCAAGAGAGGAGGACCTGGACAAAAATTCACTGAGTATGCTAAGCTAAATGCTCCAAGGAGCCAAATTTTAATGGAAATCGAGATAGATCGAGATATTCGCTGGCCTAGCCCTTGAAGGCCGACCCTGCCAAGTTAGATAAGAGCAAGTATTGTAGATTTCACAAGGATGTTGCTCATGACACCGATGAGTGTAGGCAACTGAAAGAGGAAATTGAGTTCCTTATTAGAAAAGAGAGGTTGAACAAGTACACTGGAGATGGAGAGGATATGAATAACAATGGAAGAAAGAACTTTGAAGATCGTAGGATGGACCAAGACGATCAGGGGCGGAATCCCCAGCCTAGGGGACCGGTGATAAATACAATCTTCAGAGGACCACGACCCCGAGGGCCTGTGTTAAACACAATTTTTGGTGGACAAACTGTTGCTGGGTTATCCAAGAACTCTAGGAAAGCATATACTAGAGAGGTTATGCATATTATTGGAGAAGCCCCGAAGAGGGCCCGGACAGGAGTAACAATGACTTTTGATGATTCTGATCTAGAGGGTGTGAAATTTTCTCATGACGACCCGCTGGTCATAACACCAATAGTAGGAAACAGCCCGGTGAAGAGGGTCCTCGTAGATAATGGTGCTTCAGTGGATATCTTGCTCCATGACCCATTTTAAGGATGGTTTATAATGATTCACAATTAACCCCGACCGATATGCCGATATATGGATTTACTGGAGTAGAGTGCCCCGTGGAAGGGAGAATTAAGTTGCCAACAACCATAGGTCAGGAACCAAGGAAAGCAACACAAATGTTGGACTTTGTGGTAGTGAAGGCTAGTTCGACTTATAACGGTATCATGGGAAGAACAGGGATATATGCCTTCAAGGCAGTCCCTTCTTCCTACCATTCAGTTATGAAGTTTCCCACCCGGGATGGGATTGGAGAAGAGAGAGGAGATCAAAAAATGGCTAGAGGAGATCAAAAAATGGCTAGAAGTGATCAAAAAATAGCTAGAAGTTGCTATGTGGCCTCACTGAGGGCAGATGGAGTTAGGGGGCAGGTTCTGCCTATTGAAGATCTGGATATTCGAGAGAATGATAAGAAAAGAGGGAAGCTAGCAGGAGACTTGGTTTCGATTCCTTTAGCTCCCGAGGATCCTGAGAAGGTGACTTTCGTTGGAGCCACACTAGAGGAGCCCCTTAGAGGGAAGTTGATGAAATTTTTGCAAGAAAATAGTGATGTGTTTGCTTGGACAACATCTGATATCCCAGGCATAGACCCGGAACTGATTACTCACAAGCTGAATATGGATCCAAATCGGAAGACAGTGAAGCAAAAGAACAAAAGTTTTGCTCCAGAGAGGCAAGAAGCTATAAAACAGGAAGTAGAGAAGCTCTTAGAGGCTGGTTTCATTGAGGAGATACAATTTCCCGAATGGTTAGCTAACCCTGTAATGGTGAAGAAGGCCAATGGAAAATGGAGGATGTGTGTGGACTTCACTGATCTGAACGACGCATTCCCTAAGGACTGTTTCCCATTGCCAATGATAGATACTTTGATAGATGCCACTGCTGGGCATGAGATTCTGAGCTTCATGGATGGATTTAGTGGATACAATCAGATCAAGATGCACAAGGACGACATCCCAAAGACCATGTAAGTTTATGTTGGTGACATGTTAGTCAAGAGTCTAGTGAAGACTGGCTATATAACCCATTTGAGGGAAGCTTTTGAGGTCCTAAGATATCATAAGATGATGTTAAATTCTACGAAATGTGCTTTCGGAGTAGGGTCTGGAAATTTTTTAGGATTGATGGTCTCCAAGAGAGGAATCGAGGCCAATCCCGATAAAATAAAGGCAATCCTAGACATGGAGCCACCAAAAACTATCAAAGATATTCAAAAGCTCATTGGAAGGGTTGCTGCGTTAGGACGATTCATCTCCAAGTCTGGAGACAAGTGTTTGTCGTTCTTCAAGTCCTTAAAGAAGGTTAAGGATTTTGTATGGAGTGAGGAAAGCCAGAAGGCATTCGAGGAATTAAAGAAATATATGGCCCAGGCCCCGTTGTTGGCCAAGCCAGCTTTGAATGAAGTCTTGTACTTGTACTTGGCCATTTTAGAGAGTGCCTTGAGTGCTGTATTGGTTAAGGAGGAACTGAAAATCCAGAAACCCGTATACTATGTCAGCAAAATTTTGCATGGAGCAGAGTTGAATTATTCAACTATTGAGAAGTTTGCTTTAGCCTTGGTAATGGCTTCAAGAAAGTTGCGTCCTTACTTCCAGGTTCATAAGATTGAGGTGCTAACAAACCAACCCCTGAGAAGTATCTTTCACAGTCCCATGGCTAGTGGGAGGTTGATCAAGTGGGCAATGGAGCTGAGAGAATTCGACATCAAGTATAAGCCACGAACGGCAATAAAAGCCCAGGCATTGGCTGACTTCGTGGTGGAATGTACCATACCCAACCAAGAAGTAGGGGGCAGGAAGATAATATACCTCAAGACAAGGAGGTTGATAAGGGGGACAAAGAAAAGGATGATAAGGAGAAGGAATATTGGGTCCTCTATTTTAAATTTTGATGGAGCATCAAAATTCAAATTCAAGTGGAGCAGGTTTGGTTTTACAAAGCCCTGATGGGTTCTTAATTGAGTATGCAATGAAGTTAGATCTCCTGGCCACAAACAACGAGGCAGGATATGAAGCTCTGATAGCTGGCCTCGGCCTAGCAGGGACAATGAGAGTCAAGAACTTGAAGGTCTGTGGAGACTCGAAGTTGTTCATATCCCAAGTGAATGGAGAGTTTGAGGCAAGGGATGATACGATAGCTAAGTATGTCCGCCTAGTAAGGGCTGTGATGACTCAATTCGATGAATGCCATGTTGAGCACATTCCAAGGGAGGAAAATGATAAGGCAGATGCATTATCAAAGTTTGCTTCATCTGAGATAGAGGAAAGTTCAGGAAGTGTATACTTCCGCGTTCTGAAGACACGGGGCATTGATGGTAAGCTTGTAGCTCCTATAGGTCTGGGGACGTCATGGATAGATCCCATTAAGACCCATATTCAAACCGATTGGTTGCCAAATAAGGCTACTGAAGCACGGAAGTTGGCTGTTCGAGCACTAAGATACTCCTTGATAGATGGGATTTTGTATAAAAGATCTTATATAGTTCCTTACTTAAGATGTCTCAGGCCCGATGAGGCACGCTTGGCTCTTAAAGAAGTGCATGAAGGTATATACGGGCAACACTTGGGGGGCAGAGCACTAGCTCACAAGATAACCCGTTTAGGCTTCTATTAGCCAGAAATAATGGCTGATGCCAAAGAGTATGTGAACAAGTGTGACCGCTATCAGAAGCATGCACATGTCATTAGACAACCTCCCGAGATGCTGACCTCCATCAACTCACCCATCCTCTTTGCTATGTGGGGAATGGATATACTTGGGCCTTTCCCCATGGCCATGACACAAAGGAAGTTCTTGATTGTAGCCATTGATCATTTTACTAAGTGGATTGAAGCCAAGCCTTTGGCCAAAATCACAACCGAACAGGTTGCGTAATTCTTGTGGAAAAATATCATGTGTCGATATGGAATCCCACGCATCCTTGTCACGAATAATGGGAAACAATTTGATAATACAGAGCATCAATGAAGAGCCTCCCTCTATTTTAATAAAAGGGTTAAAGAAAGGTTCTTTTACCAAAGAGGCTTGATCTTAAGAAAGATTGAGGCTTCAGGAGTTGAAGAGAAAGAAATGTTAATCCCTAACTGGGAAAGACCGTATAAGGTCAAGAAAACATGAGGACGAGGATCCTACAAGTCGGAAACCCTGAACAGTAAATGGAGGAATAAGGTCGACCAGTGTACGAGCATCCAATGAATAAAATTCCCGAAGGACCAAAGTACCAAAAATAAAAGACGAATATGAAATCAAACTACAAATGCAGGAGATCCTGAAGGATCAGAAATCAAGTCATGATGAACAATTAGGTTACATACTGAGATGTTCAAGTCCATGAAGGACCGCAAATAGATAAAAGCCATACATGACAAACAAAGCCATGCAAGGCCTAAACACTGAAGGACAATCTATAGTCCAAAATCAGATGATTGGCCAATAATGACAACCTCAGAAACAACCCAAAGGCTAGGAAAGCCCCGCAAATTTACCATATCTGGGTAAGAGCTATGAACAGAGCCAATGGACATATTAACGCATCATCATGGGTGTCCATCATCTTGAATAAGTCTTCCGACCGTCAATAAACGCTAAGAGAGCTCTAGAATCCCAATCCTGAAACTTTCTCTCAAGTTTCTTCATCAATGCCTCCAAGGCCATGTGCTCACTCCTTCATTTTGCACTCCTAGTGAAAGAAGCTACGAAGTAGGCGTTGGCCTAATAAGAAAAAGATATTAGAAATCTAACTTCACGAAATGTATATGGTCAATTGGAGTCCATATTACAAACCTCAGCCTACCAAAGAAGGCTGATCAGCCTCAAGAGAAAGCCTTTGACCAACTGGAGATCCCTTAGAAAGGGCTCCGGCAGACCGGCCTCCAAGGGATGCCTTAAGCCAGCCAGGCTCCTCCTTTAATTTATGAAGTAGTGAAAGTTCTAAAACGAATAGATGTACCAAATACAAGGCATGAGCCCCACACATCCCCGCCTCGGGAAGCTGTTCGCCTAATTGGAACAAACTTAACCAATGGAAAGATAAGAGCGGTTATGCCAACTTTAACAAGGTTCCTTTGAATTATGAGGACCCATCAAGAACACGAACGTGATAGTTTATGTTCGAGGTCCATCAAGACATGTTGTCCAAGAAAGAAAAAATGTTTCCCTTTGACCAACCAGAGGAGGCCGAGTAGCCATCCACGAAGATCTTTGACCGTCTAAAGGGTCCTTGGATGAGGTCCCCACCCGGCAAGGCACTCCCTCGAATAAAAAAGAGAGAAATCAAATCCATGAATTGATATTGAGAATATTGAAGTTCAAGAACTTCCATGAAATAGGATCCCGAAGGGCCAAGAAGCTCTAGACATTAAGGTTACGGCCGACCAGGGCCTCAAGGGCTTGGTCTCTATGGCCGACCAAGAGTCCTTGAAGCTGACTCCTCCACATGGAGGGTTAGGCCGACTAGGATGTTCTCAAAGAAACGTCTACAGACGTCTGGAACTAATAGGGATGGCCCCTAAGAGAAGGTTCCAAGAAAACCATGAACTAGAGCCAAGGGATGCTCCTAATGAAGACAAGAACTTCCACGGAAACAAGTTTCGTAAAGACTAGAACCCTTACGGAGGGAAATAAGTTTCACGAAGTGTAAGACGCTCACGGCTACCAAGAGTCAGTGATGCCTAGTCCTCCACAAGGAAGGATTAGGCCGACTAGAACCTTCACAGAGGAAAATAAGTTTCATGAAGAGTAGAACGTTCACGAGAACAAGTACATCACGCTCACTAGAAAAAGGGCCAAACGTCCAAAAAGAGCAGAATTGGCCGACCAGGCCACATGAAGGCCTCATAGCCGATGGGAACCAATGTAGGGTTGATCCAGACCCTCCTAAAGATTTTCTGGTGGAACTCCTATGAAATTCCTTGAGAATTCTTGAAAAATTAGGCGCCCGACGAGACCAAGTTTCATGAAGACTAGAACGTCCATGAGAACAAGTTCCGCGAAGACTAAAGAGTCCATGAGAACAAGTTTCGTGAAGGCTAAAGAGTCCATGAGAACAAATTTCGTGAAGACTAGGACATCCACGAAAATAAGTTTCATGAAGAATAGAACGTTTACTAGAAAACGATCAGAAAAGCCTGGCTGAGGCTAAACACAAATCGATAGTCTTAAGGGACAAAAAGCCCAGTAAGTTTAAAAGCCCAAAGAAGAAAGCCTCGAAGTGGAACATTCCAGAATACTCCAAGAAATTCTAAAGGAAATAAATGAACAGGGAAGAAAAATTCAAGAAAATTCCAAAGAATTCTAGAGAATTCTAAATGAGGTATTTAAATATATTAAAGTCCAATTATAATTAGGAAGAGGCCCGATAAAAGGCCCAAATCCAATTAGGATTTGGAAAATAGAGGCCTAAGTCCAATTAAGATTTGGAAGGATACAAGCCCAAATCAAAGCCCAAATCCAATTAGGATTTGGAAAAAGAGAAGGCCCAAACAAGGCCCATTCCAAGTTGAATAAAGAAGAAGCCCAATAAAGACCAGGATTGAGGTCGAATTTGAGGTCGTGAATTCTATTCGAATTCTTTCGAACAGACACCCGAAAATCACGGGTAAAAAAGACCAGGATTGAGGTCGAAATCCAGGAAAATGAGACCAGGATTGAAGTCGAATTCCCAAATCAGGCACGATATTTTTCGAGGAAAAGGACAGAATTTTCGACCTAGATCCAGGTCGAAGGTTCGACTAGGATCCTGGTCGAAATCCAGGTCTTGAATCCTAGTCGAAACCTTACGACCAGGAATCAAAACAAGGACAAATTTTCGACCTAGATCCAGGTCGAAGGTTCGACTAGGATCCTGGTCGAAATCCATGTCGTGAATCCTAGTCGAAACCTTTTGACCAGGAATCAAAACAAGGACAAATTTTCGACCAGGATCCAGGTCGAAGGTTCGACTAGGATCCTGGTCGAAATCCAGGTCGTGGATCCTAGTCGAAATCCTTCGACCAGGATTGAGGGGCTGGCCCAAAATTCGACTAGGATCCAGGTCGAATTTTCGACTAGGATCCTGGTTGAAAAAGGGCTGAAAACTAAAAAAAAAAAGTTTGTAAAAAATTGCAGAAAATTAAGGAAAAATCCCAGAATTAAGGGAAAATTCCAGAAAATTAAGGGAAAATTCCAGGAAATTAAGGAAAAATCCAGAAAATCAGGGAAAAATCCAGAAAATTAAGGAAAAATCCCAGAATTAAGGGAAAATTCCAGAAAATTAAGGGAAAATTCCTGGAAATTAAGGAAAAATCCTAGAACTAAGGGAAAAATCCAGAAAGTCAGGGAAAAATCCAAAAAATTAAGGAAAAATCCCTGATTTAAGGGAAAATTCCAGAAAATTAAGAGAAAATTCCTGGAAATTAAGGAAAAATCCCATAATTAAGGGGAAAATCCAGAAAATCAGGGAAAAATCCATAAAATTAAGGAAAAATCCCAGAATTAAGGGAAAATTCCTGAAAATTAAGGAAAAATCTCAAAATTCAAGGAATATTTCAAAAATTAAGGGAAAATTCCTGGAAATTAAGGAAAAATCCCAGAATTAAGGGAAAATTCTCGAAAATTAAGGAAAAATCTCTGAATTCAGGGAAAATTCCAGAAATTAAGAGAAAATTCCTAAAAAATACCAGAAAATTCCTAAAGAAAGGGAAAAAGGTAAGAAAATGATAGGGAAGTTCTAAAAAACAACCCTGAAGCCGTGTACAAGGCAAATCGTTGTAAATGTGTAGGTCGCTCCACACTTTACGCCAAAACGATACCCTGTAAGGGAAAGAATGAACTTAACTTCTGCGAAATCTTTTATGATTTCCCAAGAGTTGGGGGGTAAATGATAGGGAATAAAATAAACCCTGATTACGTAATTAATATCGCATTAATTGTATTAACATTGGGCTGACAGTTAAGCCCATTAAAAGAGGCCCAAGACCTTTGAATAAGGGCCCAAAAATAGCCCAGGAATATAATTGGTATTAAGTTAACTAAACCAGATAAGGTCCAACAATGAAGCCCAGTTAGAAAGGGTCCAAAACCCTGATTATTAATTAATTTCATAATTAATTAATAAGGGGAAAATCATCTATTAAGAAGAGTCCCAATAAGGATATAAATCCTAGTAGATTAGCCTCCAAGATTCCTAAAAGGATAATGAATCAGTTTCCTACCACTTAGGACTCCAAAGTCCATTCTAATTCTGAGACTTGCCCACCAAGTCTCCTAACCCAAGTCCAATTCAAGGACTCCCAACATCTATATAAGGGGCCTCACCCTACCAATAAGAGGGACGTTTTTAGACTTAGTCCTTGGAGGCATGAAAGTCACTACGTCCTTGGTGAGCCCTCGCCGCCATAGCCCCGAGGGCAAGTATCACCAAGAACTACGTTTTTTGACTTGATCCTTGGCAATCAGCAAGGTACGTAGGCATCTTGTTAAGGCAGATTGAGTCACGAAACACAAGAGCAGTCAAATCGAGCCTCGAAGCTCACGTTCCTTAGTAATAAATACAGCAATCATATACCCTAGTTTTTGATCCATAACAGCAACCACGTTGCGAATATAAAATACACCACAGAGCTGGATCCCCCAGGTTTTGAGCGAGTATTTAAATCCCCTTTGAAAGGAAGATCTTAAATATAAAAATGAGTTTTGGGGTCCACTCTAACTTTAAAAATCATTTTGAAGACTCGGAAACATTTTTAAGAATGTTTGGAGTACTGCTGATTTATTAAAATAAACCAGTCCCGATATATTAGAAATATCTGAATATTATTATTTAAATAATATTCTCATAAAGATAATCCTTATTAAAATATTCGAAGTAGAAGTTTTAAAACTCATACTTGAAATGGATATTAAATAACCAAAGATATACTTATAAGAAAGTACTATCTTTATTTGAATAATCGAAAATAAGTTTGATTATCGAAACATTATTCTTTAATAAAATAAAGAATATTATTAAATAATAAGCGGAGTCATAATACCTCGAATGGATATTATAAATAATATTCATTAAATAAAATAAAGTGAGTCATACATCCTCAAATGAATATCCAATTAATAATCATTAAATTGAATAAACAGAGTCATAAGTCCTCGAATGAATATTCAAATAATATTCATTAAATAAAATAAAGTTATCGAATAAACCTTATTCGATTAATAGTTTTGAAAACTATTCATATATATATATATATATAATATACTCGGGAACATCGACTCCCGGTTTAGAAATATGTTCACCTTTTGATCCCCTATACTAAGGGTAAACTCAAATACCGCTTATCTCTAGCATAGGTATTATGCAACTATAAGCATTTGAACCAACAGATATATAAATCAAGAATATGAAACAGGCATGCATATATATACCATATCACATGCTACAATATATCGCAAGAATTTGCTAATAACAAATATGCATTTATCGCAAGATCATGCATATACACATATACATCACAACAACAGTTATACGGGTAGAAAACTTGTCTGAGTGCTCCCGGATAGGCTTAAGCTTAGAGTGGGTCCGATAACCTATGAACAACAACATAAGTCGGAATTAAACCCCGGTCGCTTAAGAAGCTAGACTTTAACCATTTAGAGTCCTAACGTTCGCTTTCGCGTTTAACGATTTACTTAAGTCGCTCGAGTATCCTCGGCTCCACCATTTTTAATAAATTAACCATTAAGGGTTTTAAGGTGATTCTTTCGCGAGTGTCTTACCAACTTCCTAATACACTTTACATAAATGATTCATACTCCCATTTAGTCCTTTAAGGTCTTTAACGGTCGCGAAACACCGTTACTTAAAACTGTCATTTCTCCTAAACCGTACATCGGAATCAAACGAACTACATATCAAAACGAAGCTCGTAACATGAACTATCTAATCATGGCAATGGTAAAAACCTAGCAGTGAGTTCACGGGTCCTAATGTTATGAACAAAAGCAGCCTAAAGTAAATCGGACATTACGACGGCTATGTTTACGTGATTTCCCAATTTTATACCATTCCAATTCAACCACCAATCAATCCCAATCCATCCATACAACCAAAATTCATCCTCACTACATCATAACAGCCCCAATCAACTCAACATTAACAATTTATACTTATTCTTAAACTTGAATTTAAACTATACTTAAGTCCTTTAACCAAACCATAAGATTTCAACCTTCAATTCACTACCATTCCAACCCAAACTCTAAACCAACAAGCATCAAGCTACTCTTTACCATAACTATCAAAATCATCCTAATATACAAAGTAAAGCTAGGGTTTGGAGATGTTATACCTTCCTTGAAGCTTTTAATCAATGAAAGATCCTTGGAATGCCCATGGAAGCCTTGATCTATGCTTAAGATACCTTGAACTTTCATAAAAAATCAAGAAAACCAAAGTTATTTCTTGAAGGTTACTATTCACCATCTTCTTCCTTGATTTATTGAAAGAGATTGTGAAGGAATTAGAAGCTTAAACTTCTAGGATATCCATAGCTATGTACAAGGAACCTTAGATAATTACCTTGTGATTTAACAATGCTTGGAACTTGATTTTTGATTTTTCTTCCTTTGAAAAGAAGAAAAAGCCGAGAGCAATGTTGAAGGAATGAAATAATTTTGTGTTTTCTTTGATTTGTTTTGGCTAGCTTGGTTGTTTTTGTTTTGTTTTTGGGTAATTACCTTTCTAACCTTGACTTTGTGTGGTTTTAAATCAACCACATCTCCTTCCCCTTATGTCATGCTTATGTCATGCTTATGATGTCATCATCCCTTACTTGCCCTCTTCTTATTGGTTGGATGACCTCATCATCCCTAAACTCCTTGATTAACTTCCTAATTGTTTGCCTAATGACCGCTGATCTATTATACGGTTCGCTTAACTTTCGTTTTCGTTTATCGTTTGAGGGATCTTACCCGAGATCTTATTACTTGGGTTTCCTTAACCTTTCTCAATACATTATATTCCTTTTATGATCCTCTCTTATAATCCTTTAATTTAAATCCTTTTTATCCTGTTACCTTATACTCAATTCTTTCCGTATCTAGTGGATTTCCGGGAAAAATCAAAGTGTTCGGAATTGGATTTTGACGATCTTTACATACACTTATATGTCATATAGAGTGCCAATAAAATCTCAGAATATCCATAAAAGAACCCATACCTAGTGTGGCATGAAAAGTTTTCTCATTCAGCAAAAATACTATTCATAAAGGTTTCAAAAATTTTCCAAAATTTGGGGTTATTACATTAAAGTATGCACACAAGCCTCAAACACACTTATATTACAAATGTACCAAAACCCATCTATTTTAACTTACATCTGAATAATAAACATGATTACAAAATTTTAAACTTAAACTATTATAAAAGTCTCCAGCTAGCTTATTCCGCCTTAACCTGGAATCCTAGCTAGCACACTTGTATGAGGATCTTCTCTACCAACGGGTTCCTTTTTAACTGGAAAAGAACATAAACAGAATCACACAAATGAGCTAACTAGATCAGCAAGTCACAGTGAAAATAATGAGATTAAATAATGATCAAATGAAATGATTTAGGTTAACAAGTTTCTTTAGCAGCAATAATTAGAATTGAATATTCAATATTTATTTTAAAAACCAAAGTTAGGCTGCTAATCTATCACACACTTACCCCGAGCAAGGCACACATATCTGCTCTATATACTGGATCCAAGGAACACATTGGCCTAATATGATCACAAATCTGGTTTGACCACGAATCTGGTCGACAACTATAAAATAATCCAATTCTATAATGATAACAAAATAAACAATTTAAAACAGTAAACATAATCATAAACAACATTGGTCTTCAAGCATAAGGTGATTTGTAATCATTACAAGGGTACAATCAGGTAGGTACAAAGATTGGCTATCAGCCGGTAAAAGAATCATATAACAGAGAAATCAAGGTCTCGTGTTTATAAGTATTAGTCTTTTGATGTATAAGGTATGAAGGTTTGTATGTTAATCAGTTTCGGTTCAGTGATCGATGTATAGTTTGTATGTATTTGTGGAGTAGTATCGTATATCTATGGTTTGTATCTGGGTATTCAACAATAAATGGTTTATAAAGAATAAGGCTTACGGCTCAAAGATCAATAACTGGAATCAGGGTTTAGGGTTAAATGCTTCAAAGCACTTGCAATATAAATAGAACCAATCAATTACTTGCAACATATCTTGAGAAGGTTTAGAATACTTGCCTTATTTCGACTTGCTAGCGCTTCACTTGCTCTCGTTCACCAACTCCTAATCACTGACTATCTGCTTCCCCTTTCTACACTTTTCTTCCTCTGTTCAGACATCACAAGTATCTATCAATACTCTTTCTCACTTTATTCTATTCGATATAAACTTCTATCTACCCTTCGTTTCACCCAAATCCGACTTACGGATTCAAATTTATGATTATAATAGTTAAACAATGCACATATAAGCATATCGTACACCAATCGGGTCACATATAGCACATAGCACGTAAGATATTCGATAAACATTCTTTTTCAAAAAAGATTCGGGGTTAAAATGATTTTTTTCAGACATTTAATATGATTTTTTAAATATTTTTCAGAATTAAAAGGGATCGTTGAATCATTTATAAACAACTGGGTTCAAATCCCAAATCTAACTTTAAAATCAATTTATAATAATTATCGAGCCTTTAAAACAATTTAAAATAATATTTTAAAGCTCGAAACTATTTTTTGGAATTTTTAAATCAAAAAAGAAATTAAATCTAATTTATATAATCAATTAAAATCGATTAATAATTAATTAAATCAATTAAATAATTAATATTCGAATTAATTGTCCATTTAACTAATTTATTATTAACTAAAATTATTTAATTAAATAATTTAAATTTATTTTGGAATTAAAAATAATTTTTAAAATTAAAATAATGATTTTTGGAATTTTTAATAATTAAAAACGAATTTCTGAAATTAAAATAAATAGAAAATATGATTTTTTTAAATTTTAAAACAGGAATACTATTTTTGCAAATTTCATAAACTACAGGGACCTAACTGCATAGTTTTCAAAACTACAGGTACCAAACTGTAATTTTTACAACTCCTTGCCGGAAAATGCTGGGTCTCGCCGGAGAACACGTTCCCGGAATCCTCACACCAGCATCTCCTCCAGATCACAACTCTGGAACACTTAGAATCTATTCATGCAATAAATCGAATTGATAACTCATGAGTTGGCCGGAAAAGCTCGAAGAAAACTCGCCGGATGACGAGTTCTTCTTTACTTCGGTCAGGCTAACTCTGGTATCGTCTGTAGACGAGACCACCACCAATCAATTCCTCTTTTCAAGCTCTACACGTTCATATCAACCAATCAATCCAATAAGCCCTAGATCAAAAATCTCCAAATTCAATTGAAAACATTCATACGGGTTATAAACCCTAATTTCATAATTCGAAGATTAAACTTAATTTTGAACATGTTATTGAACTCCAAATGACTATTATGACATACCAAAATGATCAAAATCAAATTCTCTACAACATGCAAGCATCAAATCACACAAACAACATCAAAATTAAAAATTCATAATTAAATCCAAAATAATTCGAATTTAAATAAATTTATAGAAATATACCGGTTGATGCTGCAGGTATAAGGGTTACAGAATCTGGTAGTACTCTCCAAGACCTTCATTTTGGTTACTTGAACTCCAAAATCAGATATCGATAACGCCTTGAAATTAGGGCTTGATTACGAAGAACACTATGAATTTAGGGTTTTTCTCTGAAAATTTATATATTTTACTATTTGCAAATGATTATCTGTACAAAATAGAATATGGTAAGGGCTATTTATATTTACGGAATATTGGTAGCCCGTTGGATCATACTAGATATAAAATATAATATTTAATTGATATAAACCGATCCAATTCGGTACCAGTTTAGGATAATTATCCAAAACTAAGCATTTTGTAAATACTGACTTGGTCTCAGCGATTTGGTTTCATGAATTACGGGAAGATAATATAATAGTTTAATCAAAAGATCTCGTTTCTCAAGGATACGGGTTTTATCGATTTACCGAAATGAATATTATATCGAAAATTTTACGCCGGGACCTGCACAGGGAAAACCGTACTCCGGATTGGAAAAGTCAAAACATTGAAAATGCTCGGAATATTGCAATTAGGTTAGAAAGGAGTTTTCCCGAGACGTCCGGGTTCTAAAAACGTACAAACGATTGAAGTCGGTTGGTTCCCAATTATACAAAATAGTTTATAATTACGCGAAAAAATAATTTATTAAATCCATAAATCCTTAATAAAATCATATAACAACATAAAAATTAATAGAAAAATATCACAATTATCTATACTTTATTTTGGAAATATACAAATTAAAATACTCAAATTTTATCATATTTAAACTTTCAAAAATAGATACCACTTAATAGATAATTCATCAAAATTCATGTAATAAACACAGAGTATTTATTTATTGATAAAAATAATTACACGATATATCCCGGATATTAAATCCTTCCCCCCTTAAAAGGATTCTGTCCTCAGAATCTCCTAAGAAAGCAAATGAGGTTACTTTTCTCGCATATCAGTTTCTAGCTCCCAGGTTGATTCTTCAACCCTTGGGTTTCTCCACAACACTTTTACTAACTTTACTACTTTATTTCTTAACACCTTCTCTCTTTCTTCTAGAATCTCTATCGGATTCTCTAAATATGAAAAATCTGCTTGAAGTTCTATCGGCTCGTACTCATTTACATGCTTGGAATCTGGATTATACTTCTTAAGCATCGATAAGTGAAAAACATTATGAATATGCTCCATATGCAGGGGAAACGCCAATTCGTATGCTACCTTGCCGACACGCTTCAGGATTTCAAAAGGTCCGACTGTTAGTCGCTAAACACGCGCTAATATTACACGCAAGTATACGAGTTCACAAGTAATATAAGATATAAATCAAATTCGATCCCACAGAGACTGTATTGGTTAACTATCTAAATTACGCACCTAAGCAACAATGTATGGTTATTATTAAATACTAAGACTATAAAAAATTAGGGTTGATTATAACTATGAATTAACTAAATATTATAACTACGAGAATAAGATAGACTGAGTTAATATATATGACAGACATGGGATTCTAACTTCATTAAGTACTTCATTCAATAGCTTTATTCTCAACCTTAGCATGCAATAGTGATGACACTAATCAGATAACACAAAACTGATAAATGCCAACTTTCATTGCACGAGTACCATTCTACCAGACATCCACAAAAGAGATAGAAGCTAAATAGGCACCAATTATATTGAGACCCTATATGTCTATAGAATTTGATAACATAACGGTTTACGCACAAGTTGTCTATATTTATTACATAGGGCAAGTAAGATGGTTAAAATTACCTACGAATCATGCATAACAATACATGAACCTATGCTAGCATGGCAAGTTCTAAATCCTTAAATTTACTTTCGCTTCATTAAGAATTAACACACTATCTTATAAGTTCATGATGCTCATAAGACGAATAAGCACAGCCATAACTAGGATATCATACAATCACCACACACTAAGGCATCAAATAAATTAACTAAAGAAATCCATAAATAAATCCGCTAGAATCCCACGATAGCAATTAGCCCATAATCGAACTCATCACCAACGTGGGTTCCAATGAAAACATGATATGGAAAACGTAGTCTTTATACGAATAAATAAACAAAAGTATACACAAGAATATAGGTTCAAACAACAAGAAACAAGCATCCAAATTACAACTCAAAACAAAGATTCACAAGAATAAACTAGATCGTTTTCGCCTTTGTTGAATTGTGCCAAAAGATCTCTTGCCGTCTTCTCCCTCCTTGATGTCATCAAAACTCTGAATTTCTGAATATCTATATTGAAAAATGACCTAAGTTATGTTTATATAGAAGTCCATGCACCCCAGGAGTCCAGAATTCGAATTGCACAAGAATCAGGATTTTTAACTCCCGACCCAGCGCGGTCGCGCGCTTCACTAGCGCGGGCGTGCTGACTTTCTGTTCCCTGGTGCAGCCACGCTCAACATCAGCGCGGGCGCGCCGACCTTCTGCCAAAAAACTTTATTTTTTCCTTCTTTATTCCTTGCAGCTTCAAGCCAATCTTTCAAGATTTTATTTCAACACATCCTAAACACCATATTAGCATTAAAACAATGCTAATTCACCTGATTCTCAAAGTAATGTCTGAAATGCAAAAACAGTTGAAAACACGTTAAAACACAAATAACTTGAGTACAAATGCACCAACTCAAAGCTTATTAGAGCATAAATAAGTGTCATAAATGCCACTTAACACACCCCCAAACTTGAATCGATGCTTGTCCTCAAGCATAAACAGACTCAAAGAACAAGAAATAAAATGTATGAATGCAACTAATATGAATGCAATGATCCCTAAAGAATAACTAGACCAATAAACTAGCAACACCTCAGCAAATGCAATTATTCTCATAAAGATCCATCAAATCTCACAAATCAATATACACACCAGAGACGTGCGTGTGTGCAAATGCTTACAATATACTATTGTAACTAGATCGACAACCATAACTCACTACTCATCAAGACAATCGCAGGTTTATAAACAGAATAAAAGCTAGACTCAACATAACTTATAACACTTCAATTCTTATATCGGAGTTAATCATGGATTCATGCTTTATTAAAACAAGACAAAACACATATGCTTATTTGATCGTGTAATGAGTGAGGTCCACAAAAGACTTATACAATAGCACCCATGTAGCGAGCGTTAGGTTAGCGGATCCCAGACTATAAAAGCCTTAGGTCACTAGGCACAAAGTCCCCTAAGAACTTAATAACTCGAGTACTAAAGAGCCCACTCGTGATCAATTATACATAACACTTATTCTTCTTTCTTCTTTTCTTTTTTTTTTTCTTTCTTTTTTTTCAATTTTTTCTCAATTTCTGAATAAGTGCATTTCGCTCCATCTCATTCAACCCTAGACTACCTATAAAAATATGAGCCGACTACTAGCCATTTGACACCTAGCCACACAACTAGCATTAAAATCCAATTTCCTCCAATTTTTAAATATCCATGTCTTTTATTATTAAGAGAATACCCTAAATTCTAAATATAAACAAGCGATTAAACCTCGATAAATCAACAAATCATGACTACAATATAGCACTCTAGCAACCTATAAGACTTAGTGAAATACAAGTGTCTCTAGCATGCAAATCAATCCAATAAGACTCAACATCACTAAATACAACATCACTACACTAGCATCAATATTACCAATGAATCAGAAAAATTATTTAAGGGAATCATGATATAATGCAAATGCATGAAACTACATGAACAAATTATCATAAAAACTACCAAAAATAAAAAAACTACATGACAAAATATATGTAATTATATGAATTAAACTATCATGAACATGCAAACTATATGAGACTCACACAAATATATTCCTTCAACTACTACCCCCAAACTTAAAATGTTCACTGTCCTCAGTAAAGGTAATAGTAAGAAATCAGGCATACCTACACGAAATCCTCACCAAAGACTGGCCACTGGATGTCAACTCCCGTAGCTCTAAATGCAGTCCTAAGTTCCTGGGTGAGATCGCGTACAAACTGGCTGTGGATGTCATGCATCGCATCCATCCTCCGTGCAAGATGCCTATACTGTGTCGAGCTCAAAACAGCTTCATATCTGCTCCTGCTGCCTCCTGCTGCTGCTGCTGCTGCGATGGTCCCCCTTCATCTCCTAACTGAGAACTCCATGCAGTCATGCTCGCCTGACCAGCAGCTGGCCTCCCACCTGGTAGGTGTTCAAAAGAATATCCAAGCCCCTTCAGATCAGGCATGCCTCCATCCCATTCCTGCATCATAGCCAAAGTAGTGCTATCGATCGGAGCACTCGGAATCTGTAACTGCTCATGTGCGGGCCAATATACACCAACTGCCATACACAACTTCGTCACCACAGACGCATACGGAATAGACCCCGTAGTGCTTCCCCTCAAAAACCTTAAAATACCCTAGTAGATAACCATCCCCAAATTAATGTAATCTCCCTGCAGAATGCCCCATAACAACCGTGCAGGCTCAACAGTAACCTCATGCACATGCGAAGATGGCATGATATTAGAACATATAAAAGTGTTCCAGGCACAGGAAAACCTGTTCATACCGGACGCCGGAAATATAGAATACTCGGCGGCTGTGCCCCACTTGAACTTCCAGTGTGTGTCGGGCCGGCACAGAGTAGCAACAATGAGATCCAGATCAAAGTCCTCTGGAGTCTTATCATTCTAGGTATCCTGCCCCACCTTCCTCACAGGCTGATCAATCACTGTCCTTATAGCCTCAGCACTATACTCAACAGTCCTCCCTCTCACCACCATAAAAAACCATTCTTCTCCTCCTTGGCGTTAGCGTAGAACTCCCGCACAACACTCATGGGCACAACCGTGGGAGCCTCATAAAAAGGAACCCAGCCCATCTCTAAGATCATCTCCAAGAACTTACCATCATTCCCAGATGGCAGAAAACCTCTCTCCTTAGCAATAGGTTTCGCGAGAAGTCTCGTGTACTCTTTCTCAGCCTCAGGAGTAGAAAACCTGGGCCTCACACCACTCGCAGTAGAAGAATCGGTGGCGCTGCTTCCAACTTGAGTTATCTGTCTTTTGGGTGCCATGGGGATTGAATAAAAGTGAGTAAAAGCTTAACTGTTTAGAGAGAATATGTGTTTGAGAGTTTATGAATTGGTGGAGAAGATGTATGTAAGTATATGTATTTATAGGTGGAGGGGTGTGAATTTGATAAGGAATAGAAGTGGGATTGATTATGGGAATCATGGGAATAATGGAATTGATTGGGAGAGGGAATTATGGGATGTGGTAGAGTAAAAATCGGGTTAAAATTGATTTTGAAATTGAAATCCCGATTTTCTCTAATAGTACTGCGGTATTTATTTTTTTCGAACAGGGACCAGTGCGGCCGCGCGCTGAGACGGCACGGGCGCGCTTTACTTCTGGAAAACTGGCGCGGGCGCGCGCTAAAACAAGGCGGGCACCCGTGGCTACTGGAAAAATGGCGCGGCCGCGCGCTTGGTCAGCGCGAGCGCGCCCAGCTTCTGTAGTTGGCCCTAAAATTCTTTTCTTTTTCTGATTCTTTTGTGATTTTTTTCCTTTCTTCTTGCTTCCTCTACATACTAATGTACAACATACTTGGGTTGCCTCTCAAGAAGCGCTTCTTTTACGTCGCTAGCTCGACGTAGAATCTCGAGATCAAGTGGACAATAAAATGGCACTATCGTATCACCATAATAATGCTTCAACCGTTGACCATTTACCTTGAATGCTTGGCCCGGATCATTCTTAAAAATTTCCACCGCTCCATGTGGAAACACAGTTTTGACAATAAAAGGACCTGACCATCTTGACTTCAACTTTCCAGGAAAAAGACGGAGATGAGAGTTAAACAAAAGCACTTGTTGCCCCGATACAAATTTCTTGAGTATTAGACCCCGATCGTGCCACCTCTTGACTTTCTCTGTGTACATTTTATTGTTCTCATAAGCTTGAAGTCGAAATTCATCAAGTTCGTTCAATTGAAGCATCCTTTTCTTTCCAACTGCATCCAAGTCTAGATTCAATTTCTTTAAAGCCCAGTATACTTTATGCTCGAGCTCCAAGGGCAAATGACACCACTTACCATAAATCAATTGAAATGGCGACATTCCCAATGGAGTCTTATAAGCTGTTCTATACGCCCAAACAGCTTCATCAAGCTTCAAAGACCAATCCTTCCTTGATGGACACACTACTTTCTCTAAAATGTGCTTGATTTCTCTGTTAGATACCTTAGCTTGACCATTTGTCTGAGGATGATAAGCCGTAGAAATGTGATGATTCACATTATACCTTTTCATCATAGCAGTAAACTTGCGATTGCAAAAATGCGACCCCTCATAACTGATTATGACTCTTGAAGTTCCAAACCTTGTGAATATTTGCTTGTGAAGAAAATAAAGCACCACTTTCGCATCATTCGTTGGCAACGCCTTAACTTCAACCCAGTTTGACACATAATCAACTGCCAACAGGATATACTGATTATTGCAAGATGAGACAAATGGCCCCATGAAGTCAATTCCCCAAACATCGAAGACCTCAACCTCGAGAAGCACACTAAGAGGCATCTCATCCTTCTTAGACATATTACCCACTCGTTGACATCGATCACATTTCAAAATGAACTGATGAGCATCTTTAAACAATGTTGGCCAAAAGAAACCTGCTTGAAGAACCCGAGTTGCTGTCTTTTTTCCATCATAGTGTCCTCCATAAGCCGTTGAGTGGAAATCTCGCAAGATCCCCCCCCCCGTTTCGCTGTAACGAATACATCTCCTGATGGTTTGGTCAGCTTCTTGTGTAAAAAGAAACGGCTCATCCCATATATACCACTTCACTTCATGTAGAAACTTATTCCTTTGAGCATAAGATAGGTCGGGAGGCATGATGTTACTAACAAGGTAGTTCACAATGTCTGCAAACCACGGCTCCTCTTCTTGCACTCTAAACAGCTGCTCGTCGGGAAAAGACTCATTTATCAATGTCTTATCCAATGAAGTAGCATTAAGATTCTCTAAACGCGAGAGATGATCAGCAACTTCATTTTTAGTTCCTTTTCTATCCTTGATCTGTAGTTTAAATTCTTGGAGCAAAAAAACCCATCAAATCAATCTAGGATTAGAGTCCTTCTTCGAGACAAGATATCGAATGGCGGCGTGATCCGTGAAAACTATCACCTTAGTCCCAAGTAGATAATATCGAAATTTCTCAAAACCATAGATAATAGCTAAAAGCTCTTTCTCCGTAGTAGTGTAATTCAGTTGAGCACCATTGAGGGTCTTACTAGCATAGTAGACCACATGAAAAATGTTGTTCTTTCTCTGCCCAAGAACTGCTCCAACTGCATAATCACTTGCATCACACATCATCTCAAAAGGTTCATTCCAATCGGGTGTAGTTATGACCGGTTCCGTAATTAGACTCTACTTCAATGTCTCAAAAGCTGCAAGGCACTCATCATCAAATTTAAAAGGAACATCTTTCTCTAATAAACTGCACAATGGCTTTTAAATTCAAGAAGTCTTTGATGAAACGCCTGTAGAAACCCGCGTGACCAAGAAAACTGCGAATTCCCTTGACAGAAATAGGTGGGGGGAAGATTCTCAATGACCCCCACCTTGGCCTTATCCACCTCAAGACCCTTACTAGAAACTTTGTGCCCAAGAATGATTCCCTGACGCACCATAAAGTGATATTTCTCCCAATTAAGAACCAGATTGGTCTCAACGCACCTCTTAAGGACCTGTCCAAGGCTTTGCAAGCATTCATCAAAAGAATCGCCAAAGACCGAGAAATCATCCATGAACACTTCCACATTCTGGCCAATCATGTCAGAAAAGATGGCCATTATACATCTCTGAAAAGTGGCTGGTGCACCACACAGACCAAAAGAAACTCGTCTAAAGGCAAAAGTATCAAATTGACAAGTGAAGGTAGTCTTTTCCTGATCTTTCGGAGTGATACAAATCTAATTGTAACCCGAATAGCCTTCCAGAAGACAGTAATATTCATGACCAGCCAACCTGTCAAGCATCTGATCAATGAAGGGCAATGGAAAATGGTCCTTCCTAGTGGCCTTGTTCAGCTTCTTGTAGTCCATACAAACTCTCCACCCCGTGACTGTTTGTGTAGGGATAAGCTCATTCTTCTCATTTCCTACCACAGAGATAGGGTTGATGATCCCTGAGTCTAGCCATTTTAGAATTTCCTTCTTCACTACTTTCTTCATTATTGGATTAAGTCTTCTTTGTTGCTCGACTATAGGCTTGCTACCTTCTTCTAGAAGAATTTTATGCATACAGTAAGACGAGCTAATTCCCTTGATATCTATTATAGTCCATCCAATGGATGATTTGAACTCTCTCAGAATTCTCAAAAGCTTTTCCTCGTCGGTACCTGAAAGGTCAGATGCAATAATAACAGGCAGAGTAGATGCATCACCTAAAAAAGCATACCTCAAATATTCAGGTAAAGGCTTAAGCTCAAGAGTAGGAGCTTCCTCAATAGAAGACTTTAGGCGATTAGGAGCTTTGCTCAATTCTTCCATTCCAAGAGATTCAAAAGGCATATCGATCTTTCTCTTCCAGGGAGAAGCATTCAAATATTGCAATTGCTCATCACCTTCATCATCTTCACTATCTGAATTTCCCAATAAGGTTTTTTCTAATGCATCAGACCTTAGCGTTTGATCAAGTTCCGATGTGATCACTGAATCAACCAACTCTACTTTCAAGCACTCCTCATTATCAGTAGGAAATTTCATAGCATTAAACACATTGAATGTCACATCCTGATCCAACACACGCATTGTAAGCTCACCCTTATGACATCAATCAAGGTCTAGCCAGTTGCCAAGAAAGGCCTTCCCAAGATTATGGGAATCTTCTTATCTTCCTCTAAATCAAGAATGACGAAATCAGCAAGGAAGATGAGTTTATCCACCTTGACCAAGACATCCTCCATAATACCCCGCGGATATATAATAGAACGGTCGGCCAACTGCAAGTTCATGTAAGTTGGTTTGGGATGAGGTAAGTCCAATTGCTTGAAGATTGACAAAGGCATCAGATTGATGCTAGCTCCCAAGTCACATAAGCATATGTCAAAAGACACTTTCCCAATAGTACATGGAATAGTAAAGCATCCTGGATCCTTAAGCTTCAGAGGCAACTTCTGCTGCAGCACAGCACTGTATTCCTCCGTGAGAGCGACAGTCTCTAAATCATCTAGCTTCACTTTCCGAGAGAGAATACCTTTCATAAACTTTGCATAACTAGGCATCTGCTCGAGAGCCTCAGCGAAAGGTATGTTGATATGAAGTTTCTTGAACACCTCCAGAAACTTCTCGAATTGCTTGTCCAGCTTTTTCTTCTGCAGCCTCTTAGGAAAAGGCGGTGGAGGATAGATTTGTTTCTCCCCTGTATTACCCTCAGGCAGAGTGTGCTCAACAGTAGTCTTCCTTGGTCCCACTTCTTCATCCTTCCGCTCTACTTATTTCTCAGCTCCAGCTTTTTCAGTCAACTCTTGAGTTTGTTCAGGATTAGCAACCCTTCCAGACCTCAAAGTGATTGCCTTTACCTGCTCTTTAGCTTCCTTCTTCCTTGGTACTTCAGTATCACTAGATAGTGTACCAGGTTGACGATTTAGCAAGGCATTGGCAATTTGCCTAATTTGATTTTCCAAGGTCTTGATAGAAACAGTTTGGCTCTTGCACATAAGCTTCAACTCCTCTAATTCAGATTTTTCATTATCTTGATGCAACTGGAGTTGTTGTTTTGGTGCATACCGTGGTTGCTGAAAACCAGGGGGGTTATACTTCTTAGCTGAATACTGCTGATAAGGCGGTTGAACCGTATTCTGAGCATTGCTCCAACTGAAATTAGGATGATTGCGGTTGTTTGGATGATAGGTGGCTGGTACAGGTTGCTGCGATCGCTGGAAGTTGCTCACGAACTTAGCTGATTCACTAGAAATTATGTACTGATCAGTCTTATGGGCACAGCACAAAGCTCACATACACTAGTGATTTGATTAACTCCATAATTAGCCAACGTGTCCACCTTCATTGTCAATGCCTTAAGTTGGGCAGCGATAGCAGTTGCTGCATCCAACTCCAGAATTCTTGCAACTTTTCCCTGAGTCAACCTCTGGGTAGGATTCTGGTACTCATTAGCAACCATCAATTTAGTAAGCTCATAAACTTCATCGTAGCTCTTAGCCCACAAGACTCCTCCTGATGCTGCATCAATTACGGGCCTAGAAGTAGGACCCAATCCATTTTAGAAACAGTTGATAATCATCCAATCGGGCATGCCATGGTATGGGCACTTCCTTAGTATCTCCTTATATCGATCCCAAGCCTCAAACAGAGATTCTCCAGTTTGCTGCACGAACTGGGTAAGAGCATTCTTGATTGCTCCAGTCTTCGCCATGGGAAAATTTTTAGTGAGAAACTTTTGAGCAAGATCTTCCCAAGTTATGATAGACCCTGCCGGTAGAGAGTGTAACCAGCACTTAGCTTTGTCCCTCAAAAAGAACGGGAAGAGTCGCAGCTTGATAGCATCTTCAGTCACACCATTAAACTTGAAAGTGTCGCAGATCTCGATGAAATCCCTAATGTGCATGTTGGGGACTTCGGTAGAAGAACCCTCAAACTGAACTGAGTTCTGTATCATCTGGATCGTGCTTGACTTGATCTCAAAAGTGTTAGCCGTGATGGCTGGTCTAATGATGTTAGACTGGATGTCATTAATCTTAGGCTTAGAATAGTCCATCAAAGCCTTCAGATTCTCTGCTTGATCACCCATAGCTACTACAATTGGCTCTTCAACTTTCTCTTCTTCTTCTACCTTCTTTTCTTCCTCAAAAACTTCCCTATGAATTACCATAAGTTCTTCATCGGCTTTATCCAGCGTTCTCTTGCGAGTACGCGAACGCGTATGCATACACCCTCGCTAGATCACCTGAAATAAAACAAGGAAATAAATAAGTAACAAGGTCCAAGTCAATGAACTTTAACAACCACTGATGGAAAGCACATAAACTAGTAATTAACACTGCAGTTCCCGGCAGCGGCGCCAAAAAATTGTTAGTCGCTAAACACGCGCTAATATTACACGCAAGTATACGAGTTCACAAGTAGTATAAGATATAAATCAGATTTGATCCCACATAGACTGTATTGGTTAACTATCTAAATTACGCACCTAAGCAACAATGTATGGTTATTATTCAATGCTAAGACTATAACAAATTGGGGTTGATTATAACTATGAATTAACTAAATATTATAACTACGAGAAGAAGATAGACTGAGTTAATATATATGACAGACATGGGATTCTAACTTCAGTAAGTACTTCATTTAATAGCTTTATTATTCTCAACCTTAGCATGCAATGGTGATGACACTAATCAGATAACACAAAACTGATAAACGCCAACTTTCGTAGCACGAGTACCATTCTACCAGACATCCATAAAAGAGATAGAAGCTAAATAGGCACCAATTATATTGAGACCCTATATGTCTATAGAATTTGACAAAATAACGGTTTACGCACAAGTTATCTATCTTGATTAGATAGGGCAAGTACGATGGTTAAAATTACCTACGAATCATGCATAACAATACATGAACCTATGCTAGCATGGCAAGTTCTAAATCCTTAAATTCACTTTCACTTCATTAAGAATTAACACACTATCTTATAAGTTCGCGATGCTCATAAGACGAATAAACACAACCATAACTAGGATATCATACAATCATCACACACTAAGGAATCATATAAATTAAATAAAGAAATCCATAAATAAATCCGCTAGAACCTCAAGATAACGATTAGCCCATAATCAAACTCATCGTCAACGTGGGTTCCAATGAAAACATGATATGGAAAATGTAGTCTTTATACGAATAAATAAACCAAAGTACACACAAGAATATAGGTTCAAACAACAAGAAACAAGCATCCAAATTACAAATCAAAACAAAGATTCACAAGAATAAACTAGATCATCTTCGCCTTTGTTCAATTATGCCAAAAGATCTCTTGCCGTCTTCTCCCTCCTTGATGTCTTCAAAACTATGAATTTCTGAATATCTATATTGAAAAACGACCTAAGTTATGTTTATATAGCAGCCCATGAACCCCAGGAGTCCAGAATTTGAATTGCACAAGAATCAGGATTTTTAACTCCCGACCTAGCGCGGACGCGCGCTTCTCCATCGCGGGCGCGCTGACTTTCTGTTCATTGGCGCGGCCGCGCGCAACATCAGCGCGGGCGCGCCGATCTTCTGCCAAAAAACTTTATTTTTTCCTTCTTTATTCCTTGCAGCTTCAAGCCAATCTTTCAAGCTTTTATTCCAACACATCCTAAACACCATATTAGCATCAAAACAATGCTAATTCACTTGATTCTCAAAGTAATGCCTGAAATGCAAAAACACTTGAAAACACAAATAACTTGAGTACAAATGCACCAACTCAAAGCTTATTAGAGCATAAATAAGTGTCATAAATGCCACTTAACACCGACGTGTCTAGGACTCAGCTTTTATTTCTTTCCATATCTAGTCAATCTTCAAATTATATATCCTTTCTTGATTGATCTGCATATTTTCTCTGATGATCTTGGGCTGCAATTAACCTTTTATGAATAACTTCAACAACTTTTTTTGTTTGTTGCATTAATTCGGGTCCAAGTATCTTGCGTTCTCCTACTTCATCCCAATATACTGTTGATCGACATTTACGTCCATAAAGGGCTTCGTAGGGTGGCATCCCAATGCTGGCATGGTAACTGTTGTTGTAAGCAAATTCTACTAAGGGTAAATGTTTCTCCCAACTTCCTTTGAAATCAATAGCACAAACACGTAACATGTCCTCGATTGTACTAGAATCATTCTTTCTCTTTGGCCATCGATTTGTGGATGGTAAGCTGTACTCATATTTAATCTGGTTCCCAGGTATTCCTGAAAACTTCTCCAAAATTTTGAATTAAATCTTGGATCTCGATCGGATACGATAGACACACGAACTCCATGACAAACTACTATCTCTTTCAGATACATGTGAACCAACTTGTCCAATGAAAACCTTTCATTAATAGGCAGAAAATGAGCTGATTTAGTAAGTCTATCTAATATAACCCAAATAGCATCGTGGTTCACTTTCGTCCTTGGTAATCCAACTATAAAATCCATGGAAAGATGTTCCCACTTCCATTTGGGAATCTCTAATGGTTGCAACACTCCACTTGGTCTTTGGTGCTCTTTCTTGACCTACTGACACGTATAACATTTGCTAACCCATTTCACAATCTCTCTCTTCATGTCTGGCCACCAATAATTTTCCTTTAATTCTCTGTACATCTTGGTATTCCCTGGACGGATTGAATTCCTGGAATTGTGAGCTTCTTATAGAATTTCATTCTTCAACTCTGTCACTGGTGGAATCCAAATTCTGGAAGAAAATCTGAGAATACCTTGATCATCCTTTTGAGTGCACAACTCCTCTCCTACCAAACGATTAATGTCCTGATCCATTACTTTCTCTTGACACTTCTTTATTTTCTCTAACAGCTCTGGCTGAAAAGTCATACTATACATCTTTACTTCATTAGGCTTGCAAACTCTGATCTCCAATTTCATTTTCTGAAATTCCTTATATAACTCTTTGGTAAAGTCAACACGTTAAATCTCTCATTTCTACTTAACACATCCTCCATAACATTTGCTTTTCTTGGCTGATAGTTAATCATACAGTCGTAGTCCTTGATCAACTTCAACCACCTTCTCTGTCTCATCTTGAGTTCCTTTTGCGTGAATATGTACTTCAAACTTTTATGATCCATATAAATCTCACATTTTTCCCTATATAAATAATGTCTCCAAATCTTCAAAGAGAATACTATGGGCGCTAGCTCCAAGTCATGAGTAGGATACTTCTGCTTATGAGATTTCAGTTGTCTCGATGCATATGCAATAACCTTGTCGCGCTGCATCAAAACACAACCTAATCCCTTATGAGAAGCTCACTATAGATTATGAAATTTCCTTGATCACCTGGGAGTGACAAAACAGGTGTTGTGATCAATCTTTTCTTCAATTATTGAAAAATTTCTTCACACTTCTCGTTCTATATGAACTTCTCATTCTTCCTGGTAAGCTTCGTCAAAGGCGTCGCAATCTTCTAGAAATATTGAACAAATATTCGATAATATCCTGCTAATCCCAAGAAACTTTTCACTTCTGTTGGTATTTTTGGCCTTTTCTAATTCGTAATGGCTTCAATCTTCACTGGGCCCACTTTGATCCCTTCATTACTGACTGTGTGCCCTAAGAACTGAACTTCCTGTAGCCAAAATTCACACTTTGAGAATTTAGCATACAACTTCTCCTTCCTCAAAATTTCCAATGATATCCTCAGATGCTCCGCATGGTCTTCTGTTGACTTCGAGTAAATCAAATTATCATCTATAAACACAATGACAAACTTGTCCAAATATTCTTTAAAAATTATGTTCATCGGGTCCATAAACGATGTTGGGGCATTGGTTAATCCAAAAGACATCACTAAAAATTTATAATCACCATACCTTGTTCTGATAGATGTCTTTGGTATATCTTCTTGTTTAATCTTTAATTGGTGATATTCAGATCTCAAATCAATCTTAGAAAAATACTTGGCTCCCTTCAACTGGTCAAACAGATCATCGATTCGAGGTAATGGATGCTTATTCTTGATTCTAAGCTTACTGAGCTCTCAATAATCGATGCATAATCTCATGCTTCTGTCCTTCTTCTTAACAAATAATACCAGTATACCCCACGGAGACACACTGGGTCTAATCACTCCTTTAACAACTCTTGCAACTGCTTCGCTAACTCCTTTATTTCAACGAGCTCCATTCTGTAAGGGGCCTTGGATACTGGTTTCGTTCCAGGTGCGAAGTCAATTGCAAACTAAATTTCTTTATCTGGAGGAAGTCCTGGTAACTCATCTGGGAACACGTCTGAAAATTCATTCACTACTGGAATACCTTCAAGTTTTACTGGTTCCTAATTTCTATCTATCACATAAGCAATAAAATGCTCACATGCTTGTCGTAGTAACTTTTTAGCTTAAATCATCGTTAAGAACTTCTTTTCTTGCCTCTGACCTTTAAATGTCACTACTTTCTCGTCTGGCATCTTCAAAATTACCTTCTTATTACGACAGTCTATCTGAGCATCGTGCCTAGATAGCTAGAATAACGTCAAACTCTCCTAACTTAAATGGTATCAAATCCATACAAAATTTATCACCAGAAATCTCAATCTCTAGTTCACAAAAATTTGATTAACAGATACACGTTCTTGATTTGCTAATTCCACAGTCATAATTTCATTTAACCATTCAACTGGACAATTTAACTTATTAACAAATTCTTGAGAAAAAAATGATTGAGTTGCTCCCAAATCTACTAGCACTTTGGTACATAAATAATTCACAGTAAGCGTACCTCCCACAACATCGGTGTCCTGCATAGCGTCCTTCACAGACATGTCAAAAATTCTAACTCTTGGAGGTTCATTCACTACTGGAGTAGATCCCATGATTCTCAATGCATTTCTAACTGGTGTTGGTGTCTTGCAGTCCCTTTCTATATGTCCTGGCTTTCCGCACTTGAAATATGTAAATCTAATTGCTTAAACTTTGACTGCTGGATTCCAGGTAGGCTGGTCCTTATTTACTGGCTCTCTGGCTGGCTGATTATGGTACTCCCATGAATAGTGCCCTTTTTTATTGCACCTATAACAAACCACATTCAACTTATTACAAACTCCTCCATGTTTCTTTCTGCAAACTTGGCAATCTGGTAAAGTTAGCCTCTGCTGATTTGGCTGGTTCTTCATGGCTGGACGGTTGCATTGTCCTCCGTCATCGGCATTTTGCTTCTTAAAATTAAAATTTCTCCCTGGCTAAAACTTGCCTTTCTTCTGGTTGAAATTTAGAAACTTCCCTGATTGTGATGTCCTTCATTTCCTTCAAACTTCATTTTCTTACTCTCCTTCTCATTATGTGACATTTTACTCTTCGTCTCTGCAATTATAGCCTTCTGTACAACTCCCGCATACGTGTCCAATTGAAATATAGCTACATTCCCTCTGATTCATGGCTTAAGACCATGATGGAATCTCTTAGATTTCTTCCTATCAGTATTCACATATGATGTTACAAACCTTGATAATTCTTCAAATTTACTTTCATAGTCCGCCAGTGACATACTTCCCTGTTTTAACTTTAAAATTTTTTAATTTCATTTGATCCTGAACAAACTGAGGAAAATACTTCTCTAGAAATAATTCCTTGAATCTTTCCCAATTAATATCATCCGTCCCTTCCAATGATTTGACAGTTTCCCACTAGTAGGTGGCTTCATTCTTCAAATAGTAACTTGCAAACTCAGCTTTTTGTTCTTCCCTCACCTTAACCAAGGAAAATGACTTCTCTATCTCCTTTAACCAAACTCTTGCTTCAATCGGATCTAGAGAACCTTTGAATTCCGGTGGATTTACTGCCTGAAAAGACTTAAAAGTTACCTGAGGATTGGTATGTCTCTGTTGCTATTGAATCAGGTTAATTGTTTGTTGAGCCAAGATCTGGGAAATCTGGGCTATTGTTGGGTCTATGGGACCTGGATTTGCATTTTGGTTATTATTGTCTTAGTTGTTGTTGTTGGTTTCTTCATTTTGGTTAGTAGAACGGGTATTTCTTATGGGAGGAATTGTTTGTAAAGAATTAAACAACTTATTTAGCCTTAAAATCAAATCCTTTTTATGAAAAGATTTTATAAAATAGAAAATCTCTTTTTGAAAACATTTATAATAGTTGAACTAAGTAAATTGCATGCTTCTTTACAAAATGTAAACATTTAAGGGCATAGGGTACATGTTATCACAAGAGTTTATAACTAGTGCAGTAAATAAAGTAAGGTAAAACAGGTGCAGTAATATAAATGACAATGCTGGAAAAGGAAAAGTACTTATATATAAATCGAAGTTTTGGTAATACAAGCGTGAAAACGCTTCAGCTAAAGCAAAAGGGTACAAGAAGCCTACACATTAATCAGCAAGTCTAGTCTATAAATATAAACCAAAAGTCTGATGAAACACATTACACACTAATGTACATATAACAGCTACTACAACATCTTTGTCTCAACATCTCTGTCTATGCATCTCTGTCTCTAGCTCCAGGAAAACTCTGGTACGCCAAGCCTTGCAAGATCCTCTAACACCTCTATGGCCCATCCTATAAGAGCATCTGGGCCTACATACTCACAAGTAGCTCGATGAAATCTAGCCTCAAGAACCCTCTAGGTCACATGAATCTCCTCTCGAAGCTCCCTCGCACTCTTGTTAACATCTATAGTCCTCACAATGTGCTATAGCTCCTGAATCTGGGCCTACAGGGCCTCCCGCTCCAAAAGAAGAGCCTCATACCGATAATAAGGAATATGGTGTGGGGTAAATTGGAATGATGAACCCGTAATTGAATGCCCAGTAGAGTCAGAATCAGCAGGTGGGGGACCACAGATAGGTGGCCTCATACTAGGAAGTGAAATAGCTCGCAGTGGTGCAGCCGTCACAATATGAGGTAATATAGCTAACATCGGTGGAAGAGCAGAACGTGGATCAGATGACGGTGTTTCGACTAAAGGCTCAGAATGATCAAATGGTACTGGAATAAAGGAATCTTCCATCATTGCTATCTGAAAATCACTCTGCAAGATAAGAATCTCGAACCACAACACGAATCATACTAACACCTATTATACAGTCGCACTCAACCTCTTAACGTTCTATCTTTCTACTCCTTACTTCTAATCCTAACCCTCTACCCATTCCCGACAATCTAGGCTTGTGTCAGTGACTTATAACATGTGGCTCTGATACCAAACCTGTGACGCCCTTCAAACCCGGGTCAGAAGTTTGGGGTTCACAACACACATATACACAATATGTAACCTGCTTATGACAATAAAATAATAATATACAGTGATCCTACTTACCTTCATCCACGGATCACAACAAGTTAAAGTATGCACAAAAGCCTCAAACACAATTATATTACAAATGTACCAAAAACCATATATTTTAACTTACATCTGAATAATAAACATTCTTACAAACTTAAACTATTACAAAAGTCTTCATCTAGCTTATTCTACCTCAACCGGAATCCTAGGTCGCACACTTTAATGGGGATCCTCTCTACCAACGAGTTCCTTCTTAACTGGAAAAGAACATAAATAGAATTGCCCAAATTAGTTAACTAGCTCAGTAAGTCATAGTGACAATACTGAGATTAAACAATGATCAAATAAAATGATTTATGTTAACAAATTTCTTATCAGCAATGATTAGAATTGGATATTCAATTTTTATTTTAAAAACCAAGGTTACGCTGTTGATCAATCATGCATTAACCCCGAGCAAGGCACACAACTCTACTCTATATACTAGATCCAAGGCACATATTGGCCTAATACGACCACGAATCTGGTCTAACCGTGAATCTTGTCCACAATCATAAAATAATCCAATTCTATAATAATAATAGAATAAATAATGTAAAATAATAAATAAAATCATAAACATCATTGGTCTTCAAGCATAAGGTGATTTACAATCATTAGAAGAGTACAACCAGGTACGTACAAAGATTAGCTATCAGCCGGTAAAAGAATCAGATAACAGAGGAATCAAGGTCTCGTGTTTATAAGGATTAGTCTTCTGATGTATAAGGTATGAAGGTTTGTATGTTAATCAGTTTTGGTTCAGTAACCGGTGTATAGTTTGTATGTATTTGTGGAGTAGTATCGTATATTTGTGGTTTGTATCTGGGTATTCAAAAATCAATGGTTTACAAAGAATAAGGCTTATGACTCAAAGATCAATAACTGGAATCAAGGTTTAGGGTTGAATGCTTCAAAGCACTTGCAATATAAATAGAACCAATCAATTACTTGTAACATATCTTGAGAAGGTTCTAAACACTTCCCTTATTTTGACTTGCTAATGCTTTACTTGCTCTCGATCACCGACTCCTTATCACTGACTATCTGCTTCACATTTCTACGCTTCGCATCCTCTGTTCATACTTCACAAGTATCTATCAATACTCTTTCTCATTTTATTCTATTTGTTATAAGCTTCTATCTACCCTTCATTTCACCCACATCCGACTTACGGATTGAAAGTTATGATTAAAATAGTTAAACAATACAAATGTAAGCATATCGTACACCAATCGGGTCACATATAGAACATAACATGTAAGATATTTGATAAAAATACTTTTTAAAAGAAGATTTGGGGTTAAAATGATTTTTTCAGACATTTAATACGAATTTTTAAACATTTTTCGGAATTAAAACGGGTCCATGAATTTTATAAAAATTAACAGGGTTCCAATACCCGAATATGACTTTAAAATCATTTTATTATAATTATCGAGTCTTAAAGATAATTTAAAATAATATTTTAAAGCTCGAAACAATTTTTCAGAATTTTTAAATTAAAAAAAAATTAAATCTAATTAAATAATCAATTAAAATTAATTAATAATTATTTAAATAATTTAATCAATTAATATTCAAATTAATTGACCAGTTAAATAATTAATTATTAAATAAAATTAATTAAATAAATAATTCAGATTTATTTTTGAATTAAAAATAATTTTTTGAATTAAAATAATGATTTTTGGAACTTTTAAAAATTAAAAATGAATTTCTGAAATTAAAATAAATAGAAAATATGATTTTTATATAATTTTAAAACATGAATCCTATTTTTGCCAATTCCAGAAACTACGGGGACCTAACTGCATTGTTTTCAAAACTACAGGTACGAAACTATAATTTTTCAAGTCCTCGTCGGAAAACGCCCTGTCTCGCCGGAGAACACGTTCCCGGAATCATCACACCACCATCTCCTCTAGATCACAACTCGGGAACACCAGGAATCTATTCATGTAATCAAATCGAATTGATAACCCCTGAGTTGGTCGGAAAAGCTCGAAGAAAACTCGCCAGACGGCGAATTCTTCTTTGCTCCGGTCAGGCCAACTCTAGTATCTTCTGTAGACGAGACCACCACCAATCGATTCCTCATTTCAAGCTCTACTTGTCATATCAACCATTCAATATAATAACCCCTAGATCAAAAACCCCAAAATTTCATAATTCGAAGATCAAAACTTAATTTTGAACATGTTATTGAACTCCAAATGACTATTATGACATACAAAAATGATCAGAAACAAATTATCTACAACATGGAAGCATCAAATCACATAAACAACATCAAAATCAAAAATTCATAATTAAATCAAAAATAATCCGAATTTAAATATATTTATAGAAAAATACCGGTTGATGCTGCAGGTATAAGGGTTACAGAATATAGTATTACTCTCCAAAACCTTCGTTTTGGTTACTTGAACTCCAAAATCGGATATCGATAATGCCTTGAAATTTGGGTTTGATTATGAAAAATGCTATGAATTTAGGGGTTTTCTCTGAAAATTTATATATTTTACTGTTTTCAAATGATTATCTGTACAAAATAAATTTCGGTAAGGGCTATTTATATTTACGGAATATTGGTACCCCGTTGGATCATACCGGACATAAAATATAATATTCAATTGATTATACATATCCAATTCGGTACTGGTTTTAGGATAATTATCCAAAACTAAGAATTTTGTAAATACAGACTTGGTCTCAGCGCTTTGGTTACACGAATTACGAGAAGATAATATAATAGTTTAATCAAAAAATCCTGTTTCACGAGGATACGGGTTTTATCGATTTACCGAAACGAATATTATATCGAAAATTTTGCGCCGGGACCCGTAGAGGGAAAACCGTACTCCGGATTAAAAAAGTCAAAACAAGGAAAATACTCGGAATATTGCAATTAGGTTAGAAAGGAGTTTTCCGAGACTTTCGGGTTGTAAAATCGTACAAACGATTGAAGTCGGTTGGTTCCCGATAATACAAAATAGTTTATAATTACTCGGAAAAATATTTTATTAAATCCATATATCCTTTATAAAATCATATGACAACATAAAAATTAATAGAAAAATATCATAGAAAATGGAAGGAAGAAGGGAGGATCCATTGCATTGGTTATTCAGTAAGAGAAAGAGAAAGAGATGAATGTAGAAGCTGTGGAATCTGCACCAAACCCTAGAGTTTGTGAAGGCAAAGGAAAAGGGCTAGTAGCTGAACATGAAGACCATCTTAGTCAAGATGATATGGATGATATAGATGAACATCTGGTTTTTCTATCCAGAAGGTTTGCTTTTGAAGCATCCAAGTCAAACAGAAACATGACTTGACAAGTCAAAATTCAAATGTTTCTAGTGTGGCTTGAGTGGTCATTTTGCAAGTGAATGCAGAAAGCCTGATTCTGATAGAAAGAAGTTTAATCCTGTGGATTACAAGAAGAGATATTTTAAGTTGCTCAAACAAAAGGAAAGGGCCTTTCTAACTCAGGAAAATGATTGGGCTGCTGATGGATTAGATGAGGATGAAGATACAAGCTGTGTCAACCTAGCACTTAATGCCAAATTAGATGAAACAGAGGTTAGTTTATCCAGTAATCAGGTAATCACCACTAATCTAGCATATTTATCTAAATTTGAGTGTAATAATGCTATAAATGACATGTCTACTGAATTATATCATCTGTGTATTACACTCAAATCACTTATTAAAGAAAACACTAAGGTTTAAGAGAATAATTTATTTTTGAGTGAAAGAAACAATGTACTAGAAGCTCAATTTGTTGAGTTTGAGAAACTGAAAATAGAATGCAAGATTGCAAAAGATGAACTGACATAATTCTTCAAGAAAGAGGAGATTTTAAGAAAGCAACTTGAATGAGAACATGAAGTAATTAAGGCATGGAAATCATCTAGAGATGTTCATGCTCAAATTACTAAAAATTAAGGTATAGAGTCTTTCTGTGATGAAGCCTGGAAAAAGAGCAAGGAGAAACTGAATCCTAACTTGGAAGAAGGACTTTCAACGGATGTGGATTCTACGGATAATGAAGATTATCCGTCGAATGATTAAAAGAATAATCCGTCGAAAGACAAAGAACCACATTTGTCGAGTGAAAGAAGGTCAGTTAGCAAATCCAAGCTAGCTAAGTTAAATGAGAAATATAGATCAGTTTCCAAGAACTTTGTTACAGGAGAAACAAGTCAAGTCAAGGGAAACAAGAGGGTAAATATAGGACATTTGTCAATCAAGCAATTGAATGACAGATTGTAGAAGATTGAGGTTAAAGCAGAATCTAAAAGGAAAAATAATAGAAATGGGAAAGTAGGAATTAACAAATATAAAAACTACACACCTGAAAAATATGCACCTAGAAAAATCTGTGTGAAGTGTGGTAGTGTTAATAATTTTTCTGTTAATTGCAAACTTGCTATGCCTGCACCCATGTCTGCACCTCCATCATTTCCCAATAGGTCCATAATGCATGTAAATGCTATGCCTCCACATAATTTGAATGCCCAATTTGCTAATATGCCATTTAAACAAAATCCTTATTATGCTACATTTAGTATACCTCAAATGCCATTTAGCATGCTTTACTAGAATTATGTTTGCACAGAATATATGCTTTCCCATTTTAACCAGCCTGTGCATAATAATTCTGTTATGATGAATGATTTTCAAAACTCTACTAAAATGACCAAGGTTGAATCTCAATCACCTAAGTCAAATGAGGAAAAGCCAAAGAAACCTAAGAAGAAGGCTAACAAAGCAGGACCCAAGGAAATATGGGTACCAAAATCAACTTGATTTGATTTGTTGTGTGCAGGGAAACAGAAAGAATCGTTGATATTTGGATAATGGGTGCTCAAGGCACATGACTGGAGATTCTACCCTGCTGACTGAGTTCGAGGAGAGAGCTGGCCCAAGTATCACTTTTGGAGATGACTGCGAGATTTATACTGTGGGATATGGCTTAACTTCTAAAGATAATGTCATCATTGAGGAAGTTTCCCTACTGGATGGACTCAAGCATAACTTGTTGAGTGTCAGCCATCTTTGTGATAAGAGAAACTCAGTAACATTCAACTCTGAATCCTGTGTTGTGACCAACAAGAAAAGCAACAAAGTGGTTCTCACTGGAGTGAGAAAAGGAAATGTGTATCTAGCTGACTTCAACTCATTAAATGCAGAATATGTCACTTGTCTTTTCAGCTAGGCAAGTCAAGATAAAAGTTGGCTATGGCACAAGAAGCTGTCCCACCTTAACTTCAAGACTATGAATGAACTAGTTAGGAAAGATTTGGTAAGAGGCATTCCTCAAGTGGAATTCTCAAAGGATGGACTGTGTGATTCCTGTCAGAAAAGAAAACGGATCAAAGCATCATTCAAAAAGAATCTTGAATCTATAATTGAAGAACCTCTACAACTACTGCATATGGATTTGTTTGGACCAGTCAATGTGTTGTCAATCTCAAAGAAAAGATACTATCTGGGGATTGTTGATGATTTCTCAAAGTTCACTTGAATATATTTTCTTAAATCTAAAGATGAAGCTAGTGAAATCATCATCAATCATATAAGACAAGTCAAAAATCATCTTGATCTCAAAGTTAGAAGATTCAAGAGTGACAATGGAACTGAGTTTAAGAATTCTATCATGTTTTTTGTGAAGAAAATAGAATCATGCATGAATTTTTAGCAGCTAGAACTCCATAACAAAATGGAGTGGTGGAAAGAAAGATTAGATCTTTTATTGAAGCTGCAAGGAAAATGCTGGAAGAATCAACATTACCTACATATTTTTGGGCAGAAGCTGTAAATACTGCATGCTGCACTCAGAATATTTCTTTTGTCAATCAAGCAAAATGCATGACTCCCTACCAATTGTTCAAGAATAGGAAGCTAACATTAAACTTTCTCCATGTCTTTGGATGAAAATACTACATTCTAAAGAATGAAACTGAGCAATATGGAAAGTTTAATGCTAAAGAAGATAAAGGTATTTTTGTTGGGTATGCAGTTGGAAAAGTATACAGAGTCTACAATCTCAGAACCAACATTGTTATGAAATCTGTACATGTTGTGTTTGATGATAAGAAGATTGAACGACTGAAAGATGAAGGTTTCCATGAAATCATCAAATTTGACAATGTTGAGATGATATGTGATGATAGTGAAGATGAAAGTGATCAAGAAATAATATCTAAGGATAATGCAGAAAAATCTATAACAAATGAAGCAAATAATTCAACATCCATCGAAAGACCAAGTGCATCATCCATCGAGAGACAATCTGCATCATCCGTTGAGAGGCAAAGATCAACATCCGTTGAGCCATCAATAGGATTTGAAAGTCAATACAGATCACACTCAGAAAGGACACCAACTTCTAGTGAAAGATCCAAAAACTCAGGGGGGGTTTCTTCTAATCAAAACTCAGTCACACATTAAGATAACTATGATGCCTCTTCATCTAGATCTAATCTACCACAACAAATAAAATGGACTAGGGATCACCCATTTGAACTTATTATTAGTGATACAACTTCAAGAGCGAAGACTACGAAAGCAACTCAAGAAGAATGTCTATACAGCAGCTTCCTGTCTCAGGAAGAGCCTAAAAAGGTAGAAGAAGCTTTATTGGACCCTATTTGGGTTTTAGCTATGCAGGAAGAGCTAAACCAATTTGAAAGAAATAAAGTTTGGAAACTAGTACCCAAGCCTAAAGGAAAGAATCCTATTGACACCAAGTGGGTATTCAGAAACAAGATGGATGAAAATGACATATTAGTCAGGAAGAAAGCTAGATTGGTTGCTAAGGGCTACTGTTAAGAAGAAGGTATAGATTTTGATCAGAATTTTGCTCCTGTTGCAAGACTTGAAGCTATCATAATCTTTCTAGCTTATGTAGCCTATGCCAATTTCAAGGTCTATCAAATGGTTGTTAAAAGTGCATTTCTGAATGGAGATTTGGAGGAGGAGGTCTATGTCGGTCAGTGTCACGCCCTCCAGACCCGGGGTATAAGTCTGGGGGTTACTAGCTAATCACCAAACCTGTACAATTTGATTAACAATTAATAAAGAAATGAAATTAAACCCCTTTAACACTAACCAGGATCTTTTTAGGTTGAAGTATGAAAACAAGAACCACTAACTACTTTTATTATAAACCAACATTCAAAGTCTCACAAACTCTCTTTATTACAAACCATTGTCTAATTCATTTTAAGCTAAGTTCAACTTTTATTCAAACACACACACCTACTATCTATCAACACTCCACCTACTCGGGCAACTCAAAGCTTTCTTCCTGGATTGGGATCAACACCTTGGGTATAAGAGGATCCCGTGGCTTGACTCGCTTCTTTACCACTCGAGTCCTAATTGGTTTCATATTCCTTCTTAACTGAAAACAATAAGGTGAATAACAACAAAAGGGGTGAGCCAAAAGTTGCTCAACAAGTCCATAAACATATAAACAGTGTTAAAACATTTTAAATGAATCCGCCATCCCAGGTATATCTGCCAAGATATAACCTCACGAGAATAGAAAGAAGGCCATTACTGGCGAGTACAAATAAACTAAACTGGACACAAGTTCGCATCTATATTCTGCTGATCAGTCAGAATATAATGCAGATCCATATCTCAGTATATAGATCCAGTCGGGTACCCAGGCACTACGGCCCACGTCGAGGCACCAGTCATCCCGGTCCTCAGGATTAAGATACACTCAATCCCAAAATATCCTTATCCAGTCCATCGCTTAGCAACCGGGACAATCGGTATGCTTTGATATATTCCAAACACTAGAATATATCAATCTCCATTTGTTACCAACAGAATATCAATCAAGAATCCAAAGAAATGGAGAAATCAAGAATTGAAATGAAATATGAACAAAGGAATAGGGATTGTATATTAGTGATCAAGAACAATAATCAAGAGAATGTAAATGTGATAAATATTTGAATCAATATCACTATTCCGAAAGTAGAATAGACGAAAAACTTGCCTTCTGCGCGACTTACTGCAATTGAATCGCTTATGTCTATCACCTTGGACTATTACCGACTCAACTGGCCTGGCTGGCTTAGCTTCTGTTGGCAAAATAGACTGGTTAAGTCACGTCGTACTTCATTTGCATCTTGAATCGACTTCAAACTGATCCTAACATCTACCCATGCGCTTATGACTGACTCATGTATTACATATAAGCAAGTAAGACTCGATTAACCACGTAATACACATAAGCACATAAGCACATAATCATTTTTATGGTTAAAATAATTTTTAAAACCAAAATCGACTCGCTGATCGCTCAACTGATTGTTATCTGACTCGTTTCCCATTTTTCCGGAATTTTTCGGACTCGTCTCGGCACGTAACTTGACTGATAATCAAACAAGTCACAAAATCAACTAACTTCTAAAAAAAATTAAGCTTTGATATTATTTTTAATGAAAAGGATTCATTTTTCTGAGTTAACAGGCTTTCGTTTCACGCAAAACGGACTAACGGTTGAATTATTATTAATTAAATACTGATAATTCCATTTATTAATCATTATAAATAATTATTACTAATTTTTAAAACCCAAAAATAATTTTTAAATCATTATTTAAGAAAATCAGAATTAAAAATAATTTTTCTATAATTTTTGAAATTAAAATGAATTTATTATGATATACTGAAAATTATTTGATTAATTATCAAAATAATTAATCACTTTTAAGTAATTAATAAGTAATAAATAAATAATAAATAATTAAGAAAATAATTCAATCTGATTTTTAGAAAATAATTAAGAATTATTTATAATATAAATTAATTAATTAAATAATTAATTAATCAATTTACAAAATAAATAAAACTTATTTTTAAAATTAATAAAAATAAAAAGTAAAAATAATTTCCAGAAACATATGTCAGAAAACAGACATCTGACAAGGTGGATCAAAACCGGGTTCTGGAAACGGGTCAACCGGGTTGGATTCCGGGTCTGTAAAGAACACCACCGGAATCTGGGTTTAAACCCAGAATCCGGCGACTTCACCGGACTCCGGCGAGTCCAATTCCTGGCCAAACGGACACCGTTTGGTTCCGTTTTTTATCCCAAAACATCCCAAACTACTTCCCCAATCTGTTTCAGGCCAAAATCGACCAGAAACATCCCTGGATATCATTATACGATCAAAATCATCAAGAACTCCGACCAAAAATCCAAATCACTCATTTGTACATAACATCAAACATTATATAGTGCAAAATGAGGCTAAAAATATATACAATCAAAGCCCTAACATTACAAGAACCAAATATTCACAGAAATCATCGAGTTGTGTTTTGAAAATTCGACCTAAACCCTAGAAATCGTGAATCATTATCCAAGCATCGTTTGTTCAATTAAACACCATGAATCGACTGTAAATCATCTAACAAAGCTATATCAATCATCAAAACATCACAATAACCCTAGAATCAAAAAGCCCTAATTCGAACATAAACCCTAGAAATCAAAAATCAAAAACGATGCAATAAAACGTGAAATTGATGCAAAAAACAGAAAGAACGGATCAAAACCTTCGATTTGAGTACTTTAATCACACGATTTGATGCTGTAATCAGTGAGAAATCACGACTTGATTCTTCGACCCGAACCTGTTCTTCCCGACCCGATTTCAGAGAATTTTTGGTAATTTTGCAGATTTTAATGATTAATTATAATTAATTAAATAAAAAGTAGGCTATTTATAGTAGTAAAAATAATACTCCTAATTAAAATTAAGGGGCTAATTATACATTAAATAAAAATATTGGGCCCTAATTTTTATAATTTTTGAGTATTAAAATTTAATTTATAAATATTTTATATATGCAATATATATGCCAAAAATTCCCAAAAATTGTGAATAATGCAAAAATGCAAAGAAATAATATAAATGAAAGTCCTATAATTTTATAAAAATAAAAATGTGATTTTTGTGGGGGTTTTGACACCCAATGGCGCCCGGAAAAATCATTTTTCGCAAACCGAGAAAATTTATAAATTATCTAGATGTTCAGAAAAAAGCGATTGTAAAAGCCATTTGATGAAAAATAAGGCCCATTATTTTATTTGAAATACTGGCTTTAAAATCATCGTTTGGGTCATAAAACGTTTGAAATAAAACCTATAAATGCATAATAAAATATCTGAAAAATACCTTAAAATACAGAAATGACGTGGAATACACGTATCACGTAACAGTTAGGGTTTATCAGATAATCACACATAAATGACACATTAATTCACATATTTTATTATAATCATGATATAATATAAACGTAAAGTTCCCAGTCGTTACAGTCAGCCTCCTGGTTTTGAAGACCCCAACTTTCCAGAATATGTCTACTATCTTTTGAATGCACTTTATGGATTGAAGCAAGCACCTAGAGCCTGGTATGACACCTTGTCAAAGTTTCTCTTAGAAAATCATTTCACAAGAGGTAGTGTTGATAAAACTTTATTCTTTAGAAATCTTAATGGCTCTAGTATACTTGTTCAGATTTATGTAGATGATATTATATTTGGCTCTACAGATGAGAAACTTTGCAAAAAGTTTTCCAAATTGATACAAAGTAAATATGAAATGAGCATGATGGGAGAACTAACTTACTTTCTTGGTTTACAAGTTAAGCAAGTTAGTGATGGAATATTCATTAGTCAAACCAAATATATTTATTATCTTGTAAAAAAGTTTGACTTAATGGATTGCACATCTGCAAAAACTCCCATGGCCACTGCCACTAAACTTGATTTAAGTACTACTGAAAAGTCTGTGGATATTTCAAGCTATAGAGGTATGGTTGGCTCACTTTTATATTTAACAACCAATAGGCCAGATATAATGTTTGCTACTAGTCTTTATGCTAGATTTCAGGCTGGTCCTAAAGAATCTTGTTAGGAGCAATTGATGATATCAAATAGAAACTATCAGAAGCGTCGACGGATGATGACTACAAGCATCGACGGATGATGACTACAAGCATCGATGGATGATGATGACATCGACAGATGTTGATAATCGATGGATAATGATATCAATGGATGATGATGTCAACGAATGATGAAATTAGTATTTGTCACATCAGTTGTTCTTCGATAAGGAAAAGGAAAAAGAAACTCAAGGCGGTGAAGGACTTTATCTCAGAAGCAATTGTATAGGTTTCTTTGTTGTTAATAGAATAGGATTCCTTATACATTGGTAGATGTGCCCTATATAAAGCACTGATTAGGTGTATGTTACAAGCATTGCGACATTGTTATATCTTTTGCATAACCTAGCAGCTCTCAAGGATATTTGTTCATCCTTTTGAGAGAGTACGATTGTAATAAGGTTTTATCAGTTAATATAAAAAATAGTGGATTTTGTTGAAGCTTTGTCAATTTGACTGTATTAATTGTATTCACCCTCTTCTACAGTTTATTAAGGGCCTAACAATTTGCATGAGAGCTTGCTGTTAACGTACAAACAGTTTAAGATCTGAAAATCAATCAACCATGTCAGACAAAGGAGAAGAAGAAACACATAATCTGAATCCGAAGCCACCACCCCCAGTCACATCACAGATAAGAAGCAACATGAGTAGGTATGAAGAAATCAAACTGCCTATCCTGAAGATACATGGATATCCAATCTGGAAAGTCAGGATGGCCATGTGCTTGGAAGCCACAGATCCTGAGTATTTGAACAGAATCTATGATGGTCCTCAATGCTTCAAATCAATGAACTCGATGAGTTTCTTCTACACGCTTATGAGAACAACAAGTTAGACAAGGAGAAGGTCAAGAGATGGCATGATAGGAGGTTAGTGCACAAGTCATTTGTGCCTGGTCAGCAAGTCCTACTTTTCAACTCTCGTCTCAAACTTTTTCCAGGAAAGTTTAAGTCAAGGTGGTCAGGTTCGTTCATAGTCAAGACTGTATTTCCACATGGTGTAGTGGAGATTTTTGATAAACATCTGGACCAAGCATTCAAGGTTAATGGTCAGAGGTTAAAGCATTACTATAGTGATACGGCGGTTACTGCCGGCGAACCGTGAGGCAGTAACCGCCATTCTTGCTACGACGTGAAGTTGAAGTTTCATGTCAAGAAAAAGACATAAAAGAAGCTCTTCATGGGAGGCAACCCATGCTTTTTGTAATATATTTTCTTTTAAAAAAATTAAAAAAAATGAAAAATGAAAAAAATAAAAATTTTTACAAGAGCCAAGCGCGCCTACGCCCTACACAAGTGCGCTCGCGCTTGATGTCTAGAGGAAAAAACAAAAAAAAAATAGAAAACTCAAAAATAAAACACCCCAGCCCTACCCGAATTTTACCATAACCATACCCATTATTCTATAGTTTTTTTAACCAAACCCCTATATATCTCCCACATAATCACTTCTTATTATACACACCTATCTTATATACATACAAACCCTAACTCTACATACACTCCTTAAATCCACATCACACTCACTTGTTAATTATGGCACCTAAGAGAGCAAAACTTGCTGGTAGTAGTAGCACCCATCCTTCTTCTGAAGAGGAATCTAGTATGGGTGGTGGTGATGACAAATTCACTTCACATGAGGCACAAGCGGAATTTTCTTGATTGATGTCTAGACTGGTGGCAAAGGAGAGGGGATTTTTGCCTATAGCTCCAGATGGGAAGCTATTTGTTAGATATATTTGTGATGTCATGTCTAATAATGATTTGTGTTTAGTTTTCAGATCTTAACTAACAGGACAAATCAGGACTTAACTGGAAATCAGTACTTATACTGAAGTCAGAGCTTAAGATATCAGAACTTAAGTTATCAGAACTTAAGTTATGAGAAGATATTTATCAGGAGATAATATCAGGACTTAAGAAGACATTCAGATAAGGAAGGCGGCTGATTGAAAGGAAAGAAGATTAAAGACAAACACAAGAAGAGATATGCATGGAGAAGAATTCTATGAAGAATAGAATACTTGGAGGAAAAGATAACTAGTTGATATATTTTAGGATGCAGACTTATATTCAATATCGATTAGAAGATTATCTTGTAACTGTGTGTCTATATAAACATAACATAGGGTTTACACTATAAGTGTTATCTTAATCGAGAATATTATTCATTGTAATCCTGGCAGCTCTCGTGATATTTGTTCATCACTGAGAGAGAACGGTTCTGTTGTAATATTGTTTTATTAAAAAGATTATTTTGTGTTTCATACTTGTGTTCTTAATTCGATTTGATTGTAGTATACACTGTATTCAACCCCCTTCTACAGTGTGTGTGACCTAACAAGTGGTACAAGAGCAGTCTGTTAACACATATACAGTAAAGATCCAAAACAATCATGTCTGAAGAAGAGAAAACTCCAACCAAGCCCACCAAAACTGAAGAAACTCCAAAGACACAAATTCATAATCGATATGAGACTATTAGGGTTCCCATACTGAAACCTTCTGAGAATCCCATATGGAAAGTGAGGATGACTATGTTTCTGGAAGCTACCGATCCAGAATACCTTGATAGAATTATTGAAGGACCACATAAGCCAACCAAGCTTTCTGTTGTAGCTGCAGATCAGCCAGCACAGACTATACCAAAAGAAAAAAGTAAATATACAGCTGAAGATATCTCATCTATTGCCAAGGATGCAAAGGTAAGGCATTTGCTGCATAGTGCCATTGATAATGTCATGTCAAACAGGGTAATTAATTGCAAGACTACAAAGGAGATATGGGATGCCTTGTAGACAAGATGCCAGGGAACTGATTCAATTAAGAAGAACATGAGGACTATACTCACTCAAGAGTATGAGCACTTTGACTCAAAACCTGATGAGTCATTAACTGGTTTATATGACAGATTTGTCAAACTCTTGAATGATCTGTCACTGGTGGATAAGGAATATGATCTTGAAGATACTAATCTTAAATTCCTTTTAGCTCTTCCTGAAATTTGGGATTTGAAGGCAACTACTATACGAGACAAATATGCTCTTGATGAAACAACTCTTGATGAAATTTATGGTATGCTTAAGATACACGAACTTGAGATGGATCAAAGAAGCAAGAGACATGGGAGAAAGTCAAGAACAGTTGCTCTTAAGGCTGAGGAGGAATCCCCCAAAGTGGTTGTCTCAAAGAAAGGCAAAGGAAAGGCTCTTATCACAAAGTCTGATACTGATTCATCAAGTTCTGATAGTGATGAGGATTCAGAAACTGAAAGTCTATCTGAGATGGATGCTGATGAAGGGATGATAAAATTGTGTGCTCTTATGGTGAATGGTATCACAAAGATAGCCTACAGGAAATTCAGAAGGGGAAAGAATTTTTTCAGGAAAAGTGGAACTTCTGATAAGAAGGGATTCACAAAATTTGAAGGCAAAGCTGGAAAGTCTGACAGAGGAGATTACTCAAATGTTAAATGCTACAATTATGGTAAGAAAGGCCACATATCTCCTGATTGCAAGAAAGGAAAAAGTGACAAAGGCAAGGCACTTGTCATAAAGAAGAAAAGCTGGACAGACATTTCAGATTCTGATAATGAGGTGAACTATGCCTTGATGGCAAATGCTGATAGCAGTTCTGATGCTGCTGAGTTAAAGGTACCTTAAATAACTTATATTGTTCATACTGATGATATTACTAAGTTGAGATCTTATCTTAAAACCATATTCATTAGTTATAGAGATCATACTTTAACATGTGCTAGGTTAACTTTTGAAAATCTGGCTTTTAAGAAAAGGAATGACTATTTAGAAAAATAGTTAGTTATATTCCATCAAACTCAGAAAGAAAGAGATGATGATTTTTATGTTAGAGATGAAGTGTTAAAATTAAATCAATCTCTAAAGACTGAGTTAGAAAATGAAAGAGAGATTATCAGGACTTGGACTAACTCTGGCAGAACAACTCAGAATTTGCTAAGTAGTGGAAACTGGAAAGAGGGCTTAGGTTATGGAGATGATAAAAGTGAAACAGGAACTGAACAAATTAATCCAATTATTGTTAAACAAACTAATAAGCCAAAGGTAAATCCTGTTAAGTTTGTAGCTAAAACTGTAAACTCCGATTCTGAAAAGATGAAAGATACTGAGACAAAAGTTAAGGCAGAGTCAACTTCTGATAAGGCAAAATAGGATAAACCAACTGAGGTTAATATAGGCTTAATGACAAAGAAGCAGCTTAAGTATAAGCTGAAAGAGATTAAGAATGTAAACAAGGTAAAGCCACCTAGGAAAAATAGGAATGGAAAGGAAGGTGTGAATAAAAGCAATAATTATAAGCCTATTCCTAATGCTCCTAGAAAGAAATGCTATAACTGTGGAAATTCTAACCATCTGGATTCTTTTTGCAGGAAGAATAAGAACATAAACTCCTTACCTTCTAAGTCATGAGTTAAGAGTCAGTCTGTTAGGTTTAAGCCATAAAATCCTTGTTTTCATTGTTGTAGTTTATGGTATTCCATTTATACTTGTAAGAAATATCATTGTTTGTACTATGATTATTATCAAATAAAACCTTCTTTAAAGAAAGTTAGCATTATTCCTTCTAGTGTAAGTTCTGATGCAAAGTTTGATACTGTAAATTCTGATAAGAAAAATGTTAACATAAACTCTGATGTTAAATCCACTACAAATGTTAACAAACTTAATAAGGCCAAAGGATCCAAGCAAGTCTGGGTCCTTAAAACTAATCATTAGTGGTCTTTGTAGTTACAGGGCAACATAAAAAACATCCTAGTTCTGGACAGTGGATGTTCAGGACATATGACTGGAAATAAAGCCCTGCTATCAGACTTTGTGGAGAAAGCTGGTCCAGGAGTTTCTTATGGAGATGGCAACATGGGAAAAACTCTGGGATATGGCAATATCAATCTTGGGAATGTCATCATTGAGAAAGTAGCTCTAGTCTCAGGACTTAAACACAATCTGCTGAGTGTTAGTCAAATCTGTGATAGAGGTTATCATGTGGATTTCTTTGAAGAACACTGTGAAGTTGTAAGCAAATCTACAGGCACATCTGTTCTAAAGGGATACAGGCATGGTAACATTTATGAAGCAAGCTTTCAACAAGTTCTGATGGTTCTGCAATCTGTCTGTTAAGCAGAGCATCAATTGAAGAAAGCTGGGATTGGCACAAGAAGCTCTCTCATTTAAATTTCAACAATATAAATAAACTAGTCAAGAAAGATCTTGTGAGAGGACTGCCAAAATCAGTATTTACTCCTGATGGCCTTTATGATTCATGTCAAAAGGCAAAACAAAGAAAATCTTCATTCAAGAGCAAGACTTAATCTTCAATTCTTGAGCCTTATCACCTACTACAAGTTGATCTATTTGGTCCAGTGAATGTCATTTCAATTGCAAATAAGAAATATACTATGGTCATAGTAGATGAGTTCACCAGATACACATGGGTGTATTTCTTGCACACAAAAAGTGAAACTGCGTCTATCTTGTTTGATCATGTCAAACAACTGGATAAGTTGGTTAAAGACTCTGTGAAAATCATAAGAAGTGATAATGGCACTGAGTTCAAGAATTTGATCATGGAAGAGTTCTGCAAAGACCATGGAATAAAGCAGGAATTTTCTGCTCCTGGAACTCCACAGAAAAATGGAGTTGTTGAAAGAAAGAATAGAACTCTTATTGAAGCTGCACGAACTATGCTTGATGAAGCAAAGTTACCAACCTACTTTTGGGTTGAAGCTGTACAGACTGCTTGTTTTACTCAGAATGCAACACTTATTAACAAGCATGGAAAGACACCATATGAGATGGTGAAGAAAAAGAAGCCAAATCTGAAGTACTTTCATGTATTTGAATGCAAGTGTTTTGTTCTTAAGACTAATCCTGAACAACTATCCAAATTTGATCTAAAAGCTGCTGAAGGAATTTTTGTTGGATATCCACTTTCCACAAAAGCCTTCAGAGTCTATAATTTAAGAACAAGGGTTGTCATGGAATCTATCAATGTATCTTTTGATGATAAGAAGATTAATGGACTTGAAGATTTCAATGATCATGATCAGCTGAGATTTGAGAATGAAGCTTTAAATTATGATACTGTAAATTCCGATAGTCTAAATCCTGATACTGTAAACTCTGATGTTATTGAAACTGTGCTGACTACACCAAAGGAAAATGCACCTGTGCAGGGGGAGCATATTGAAGATCCAACCACATCTCAAGAAGCATCAGAACCAAGAACAGGCTCTTCAATTTCTGATTCATCAAGTTCTGATGAGCCAAGTTCTGATAATTCTGGAAACTAAAATTCAGATTCATCAAGTTCTGATGGGCCAAGTTCTGATAATTCTGGAAACTTAAATTCTGAAGGATCCAACTCAGAGAGCATAATTTTAGGGGGAACATCAGAAAATATTGATGGAGACAGCATGGATCATGGAGGAGCATCCAGTTCTAGAGATCAACTTCCATCTGCAAGGAAGTGGACTAAAGCACATACACCTGACTTAATTATTGGAGATCCTGAAGCAGGTATTAGAACTAGAACAACAACATCAAATGAATGTCTCTATCATTCTTTTCTTTCTCAGGATGAACCAAAGAAGGTGGAAGAAGCTCTTCAAGATGCTGATTGGGTGCAAACAATGCATGAAGAGTTAAATGAATTTGAAAGAAATAAAGTCTGGACCCTAGTGCCAAGACCAAATAACAGATCAGTTGTTGGTACAAAATGGGTGTTCAGAAACAAAACTGATAGTGATGGCATAATAACAAGAAATAAAGCAAGGCTGGTTGCAAAAGGATACTCTCAACAGGAGGGAATTGATTATGATGAAACATTTGCACCAGTTGCTAGATTGGAAGTCATAAGGATATTTTTGTCTTATGATGCTCACAAAATGTTTACAATCTTTCAAATGGATGTGAACAATGCTTTTCTTAATGGAGAATTGGAAGAAGCCATATTCTGATGACTTTTAAATTTTGATAATAATCAAGTTCTGATGCTGACGTGGCAGTATTTATTTCCTTGATTTATTTTTAAGTCAATACTTGAACGGTTTTATTTTATCAGAATATTGGTTTATGTGAGATAAAGACAGTAATAATCATTTGTTTAGTGGGAACAGTTTTTTTAAAAACTGCATGTGCATAGTAATCGTTACTTATTTCCCGTGCCCATTAACTACTATCTTAACTGCTGCATACCTGACAGGTGTAACGTCTGTTCCACTTCTCAATAACTGTTGAAACGTGGGGTGTCTAAGTAAAAGAGATAAAAGATTTTCAAATCTTTTATTTAAATTTCCATTCTATTTACTCTCTCTTTTTCTTATCTTCTCACATTCTCTGACGGTTTACTATACAGACATTTTATCAAACACTTTTCAGGCATTCTAACTTCTCACTTGTTTTCAATGGCACCTAAGTATATAATCTTCAATGGAGCAAAGTTTGTCCCCAACAACTATGCTGCCATTCTCACTAAGAGTGAAGCTCCTTCGGAATTTCATTTTATTCAGGGTTTCTTATCTCATAGTGAAATTGGGTTCGCATTGACACAGCCATCCAGTATATCTGGAACTCAAGTTCTGACATTCTGGAATACTGGACATTATGATGATGGTGGTAGGCATTGGACTCCAAGCATCGTATTTACAGCAAATGAGGTTGAGTATGTTGTTACTCCGGGAGCAGTTCGAAAAGCTCTACACCTACCTGAATCCTGTCAATTCAGTTCTGCTATGGAGGAGCCCTTGCTACAACAAATGATGGCTAATCTTGGGTATGACGGAGTTTGGCTAAGTTGGGTCAACTCAAACGCCTATATATTTGAAAGGAATTGAGCTTCTTCTTCGATTGCATCACGAAGACGTTTGCCAACAAATGCTCGAATTTTGATGCCATTCCTATTCTGACACAACAAATTGGGTATGCACTCCTAAACCAGTCTTATTTTGATTATGCAAAGACTGTGTTATGTTTTATAGGAGATAGAATGAAAGAGGACAGGAATGTAGTTTACTTTGCTAGATTTTGTCAGTTAATTTACAATTACTGTACAGAAAATGAACCAAAACTAGCAGGTGAACTCATAGAACCTTTTAGGTTAGCAAAAAGGGCTTATACTGATCTTTTCACTACTGACAACAAGAAGGGAGTTTTGAGACCCCTTAGCATTCCTTTATCAGTAAAGCAAGCCCTTGTAAATGCTGATGCTGCTACATATTCATTGCCATATCCTGATGTCCAACCCACAAACACACAACATCCATCAGCATCTACTACTGTCAATCCACAAAGAGGACAAAGACTGTACCTCAGACACAACAAAAGAGAAGGAGGATGATTCTGAGAGATGAATCAGAAGATGAGGCACAGGTTCAAAAATCAGAACCTGTTGCTGAAGTAGATGAAAAGGTCTCTTCTCAGAAAGCTCATGAAACTGAGAGTTCTAGGCCCCTAAAAAGGCTTAGAAAGAGAAATTCTGATAACAAAGCTCCCAAAGTCTCTCCACCCTTGAAGAGATGGAAGAAACAAAGAGCTAACAGGGACACAGCTGAGTCAGATTCATAGGATGTGGAAGCAGCAGCTAAGGAATCTCTGATCCCAAAGGAGCCAATCGTGATTGAATCCCTTCCATCTACATAACCAGAATTTGCTGAAGCCACTGCATCTACTCCTCCACTGTCACCAATCCAAGCTGAAGAAACTGCTAAAGACAAAGTACCTACACCTCCTGTGCCTCCTATAATTGAACAAGTACATACTGAAATTCCAGGTATAAGTGCTGAAATAGACATTCACAACCTGAATGTGCCTGAGATTCTATACTTGGAAGCTCCAACCATTCCTCAACATACTCCACCAACAACACCAATTTTAGATGCTGATCTCAATACAGATATTCTAACAACACTTCTTTTGAATCTAGATGATAAAGATCATATATTAGGTGAGCATCAGAATTTGGATGTTGATCAGAACTTAGAAGATGATTTTGAAACCTCTATAGCCTCACACACTATCATTTTATCAGAGGAAGCTGATTTTACATACTCTGTAAGTTCTGATGCTGCAAATGTTAATTCTACTGGTGAAGCTGCTACAAATGAAAATCCTGATGCAGCTGGTCCTTCAGGACATGCACCTCTACAAATAGTTAATAAAGCTAATTTGGTTAAAAAGTTTGTGAGAGGGGATGCACCAGTATCTTGGAGTGAAACTTCAAGAGGAAAAGAATGGATCAAGGAGTGGAACAAAGTTGATTTTGTTCCTACAGCAAATATTCTTGCTGAGCACCTGGCTAAAGCTGATGAGATGCTGGTGAATGATGACTTCAAAGCACATCTTAGAGTTACTGCATTGAGTACAAGGCACCTTCAAGGTCAACACTCAATAACTCAAGCCAAGGTGAACAAAATTCAAGAAACCCTGATTCAGCAAGACATGAATGTCAAATTAGAAAAGAACAGGTTTTTTAAGCCAGACTTTGACCGCATTGGGTACATAGATTAGACTCAAGAAAAGCAGCAAGCTCAAATATCTGATATTTTAAAGAATCAAGTTGCTCAACAAGATCAACTCAATGAAATCCAAAACTCAGTGGAATTGCTTGTCTCTCTCCTATTACCTGATGATGCCAAAAAGGGGGAGAAAGTGATTAAGTCCAAATGCAAATCTGATCAACCAGTGAAGGGTAAGGATGATGATAATGAAGACCAGGAAAACTCTGAAAGGGGTAGAGGTCATGGTCAAGGCAAAGGTTCTTCATCTAGGAAAGCAGGAACTTCTACACAGAGATCAAGCTCTGATGTTGATAGAAGAATAAATTCTGATAAGCAAGTTTTGACTCAGCCTGATGTTCTGATACAGGGTGAAAGTCAAGAATCACAGAAGTTTATGCAAACACTGAAGCTTAAAGGGAAGGAAACATCAGTCTACTATCAAGACCCCAAGTTACAGATGCTGGATGAAGAAATTTCAAAAAGACTATTTCTCAAAGACAATCCAGGAATGGACTTTGAAAGTCTGAAGGAAGAAGAAGCCAGACTTAAAGCAGAGAATGTTAAATCCAAGTCTAAAGCTTCTATTACTGCAAAGAAACCTCCAAAGTCTAAGGGCATTGTGATTAAAGAGAAGACAAACTCCGATGCAACCAAATTTGAATCCAAAGCTAAATCACAAGTAGAGGTAGATCCAAGGTTCAAAGGCAAAGCTAAAGTTGATGAACCTGTAAAGGTTTATATGCCAATCATGGATCTGGAAGGAAAATCTGATGAAAATACTAGTCTAATTTTGAAGAAGAAGAATATTTAAACAACCTCTGATAGAGCTCATGTTGTTCAAGATCAGGACTTAGTAAATTCTGATATTACAATGAAGCAAGTAACCTCTGACAGAGCTCAGGTTGGCTTGATATCAGAAGATAAAGAAAAGGAAACCTCTGACATTGCTCATGTTAAACCTTCAAAAATTCTACTACCTGGGTTTACTAAAGCTCAACAGTCTACTCAACCTTTGAAGACTACATCAAGTGGTTTTGAAGCAAGAGTTATTCGAGGAAAGGAAGCTAGAGACAAATCAGGATTGGGTAGTTCTAAAGAAAAGAGAGTAAATAATACTATCTCTGATCCAACTTTTTTGAGTGAACCAGGAGTAGGAACAACTCCTGAAAGATTGAATCAACTGGAGTCTATACAAATGGTTTACCACTCTGTATTGAAAGAAGATATCATGCTATATTTCATGATAGATGGAAGGGTATTCCAGATTAGAAAGAATGTTATTCGTTTGAAGTACTTTGAAGAATTGCTACATGTGCTATTTTTACTTCAAGTGAAAAATAGATCAACAAATGGTGCTGCTAGTTACTTAAAATCTGATATTCAAAGGCAGAAGAAACTTTACTTTGTAAAGTATGACAGGCTATACTATCCTAAGTACAGAGCTCACAATGGTGATATAGTTGAGATGAAGCCTAATACCGCCAAAATCATCACTACATTTCTTGGTATTAAGGGACTTGAATTCAATCTAGAGTCTGATAAAGCCTATGTCATTAGACTAGATCAGGATATAAGGAAAGTAAAAATAAATGATCTCAGGGCTGCTATCTTTCAAACAGGTGAAGATACAGTTGAACTTAAAGATGCAAAAAGGAGGATGCAGAATGAACTTGAATATGCTGAGAGAACTCTTTTGAAGAACTATCTCAGAACAACTCCTGACATTAAAGAGATTACACACTGAAGCCAAGTCAAGGACTACAACTGTTAAATTCTGAAGTATATACAGGCTAAAGCTGTTATCAAACTTTAAGGATGATAAAAGCTACAAGGACTGTAAGTTGTAGTTACTTAGTCAAATTCTCATATGCATTTGTACTTAATGTTTTTGACATCATCAAATATCTATTGAACTTGTATATTATGCTAATTTACAAGTTGGGGGAGATTGTTAGATATATTTGTGATTTAATGTCTAATAATGATTTGTGTTTAGTTTTCAGATCTTAACTAACAGGACAAATCAGGACTTAACTGGAAATCAGTACTTATACTAAAGTCAGAGCTTAAGATATCAGAACTTAAGTTATCAGAACTTAAGTTATCAGAAGATATTTATCAGGAGATAATATCAGGACTTAAGAAGACATTCAGATAAGTAAGGCGGCTGATTGAAAGGAAAGAAGATTAAAGACAAACACAAGAAGAGATGTGCATGGAGAAGAATTCTATGAAGAATAGAATACTTGGAGGAAAAGATAACTAGTTGATATATTTTAGGATGCAGACTTATATTCAATATCGATTAGAAGATTATCTTGTAACTGTTTGTCTATATAAACACAACATAAGGTTTACACTATAAGTGTTATCTTAATCGAGAATATTATTCATTGTAACCCTAGCAGCTCTCGTGATATTTGTTCATCACTGAGAGAGAACTATTCCATTATAATACTGTTTTATTAATAAGATTATTCTGTGTTTCATACTTATGTTCTTAATTCGATTTAATTATAGTATACACTGTATTCAACCCCCTTCTACAGTGTGTGTGACCTAACACTATTGGAGATGATTGTGGAGAAGGGTTGGGGGAGTTTTTGTATGGTGCCATCTGCGGTTCCAATGAGCATTGTGCGAGAGTTTTATGCCAATGCTAAGGCTGAGAAGAGTGGATTTTTTATGGTTTGGGGTTTGACTATAAATTATCGGCCTACTGCTATTTGCCGGGTTCTACATCAGCCTGCGAAGCCTAGGGCTGCTGATTGGGTGCGCAAGACCCAGGTTGATTTGGATTTGGACTATATCTTGGGGAGCTATGTGTTCCAGGCACGGAATGGAAATATAAGGTGGGCATAACTGAGCTGCTTACCTTCCATGCTTATGCCATGAACAGGTATGCGAGGGCATGTAATTTGTTTTTATGTGCTAATATTTTGCCTTCTTCGCATTCGCATGAGATTATTGTGGACCGCACCATACTCTTGTGCGGGATTCTGAATGAGGAGTATGTTAATCTTGGTTATGTCATTCATCAGAGCATGCTGCGATTTTTGGGAGGGGGAACGACATGGGCGATTCCTCATGCCTCTGTTGTTACTAAGTTGTGCACATATGTGGGTGTTAGGTGGTCTGAGCATGAGCAATTACGGATGCCAAGTTCCCCTATTGATGGTTCTACGATTTCTAGGATGGAGGAATGGGACGGTGGTTGACTCTATGATAAGAGGTTGGGTTATATTATTAATGGTTCAGATGGTGGCCGCCTGGATCCTTCTGGTTTTTCTCGTGCAGCAGCTGCTAGGTCCTCTCGTGCGCAGTAGACAGTTGATAGGTCTGGTCTTGGTGATGCTCAGTACAAACGGTTGACTCGGCTTATAGATGTCATGCATGACATTCACTGCCTTTTTGTAGAGGATTTGACACAGGCTCTAGGTACTGTTTTTCGAGCCACAGGTGTCGAGGTTGATTGGCTAGTTTTTATAGGTAGCACAGTGTATCCGCCTCCTGATTCTCCACCTGAAGAGGGTGATCCTGCCGACAGCTAGGTATGCCCTTCCTATCCTTATTATTACCTTCAATAGGGACAGTATTTTAAGTTTGGGGGTGATAATTTAAGGATTAGTAGTAGTAGAGTCGTGTGCATATAAGAATCGTGTTGCATGTGTAGTAGCAGTTCATCCATAATTTTTCATAATTGTTCATATAGGCCATATTTGTTTTCATAATTGTTAATTTTTACTATGTGAGTCCATTTAGTTGCATTTGCATAACGCATACCATGATCCCGTAGGATGAGCTATTTTCGGTTGGTAGGTCGGTGTTGACTTAGGTGTAGTGAGTGATGAATAGAGGGTTGATTAAGTTCGTATGAATTGACTTGCATGTCCCGAAGCAAAACCTATCCACTAGTCTCATCAGTTGCTTTTGGACTAGATCAGGGCCATACTTGTTTGGTTGTTGGAATTTAATCACTTGTTTATATTTAGAATGTTGGCTATTCCCTTGATGACGAAGGAACACTAAAATTTAAATTGGGGGAAACCAGGGATTTCTTTGCTAATTGTAATAAAAGTTAGGCGTCAAAAGCTAGTAGCCGCTTATTTTTATGAGTAGTCTAGGATTGGATGAGATGGATCGAAATGCACTCATTCCAGGAATGAAAAAAAAAAGGAAAAAAAAGGAGAAAAGAAAAAAGAAAAAAAAGTGAAAAAAGAAAAAAAAATTGTGTAGTATGTGATTATGCAAAATTGACCATATGTGAGATCTTTAATACTCGAGCAATTAAGTTCTAGGGGACTTTGTGCCTAGTGATGTAAGTCTTGTTTAGTCTGGGATCCGCTAACCTAACGCTCGCTACATGGGTACTATTGCATAAGTCTCTCGGGGTCTAATCCATTGCATGGTCAAATAAGCAATTGTGTTGATGTTTTCAGTGTTGTAGCATGAATCCTTGTCTAACTCCAGTGATGATGGAGGTGTTTTGGAGTCGTGATGTGTTTAGCGTTCATTCTACTTATAAACTTGTGATTATTTTGGTGAAGAATAAGATATGGTTTTTGATCTAGTGTTGGGAGTATTTCTGATAAGCAAAGCACACACACTCATGCTTATGTGCTTGTAAGTTATGAAAGAGATATGTCCTAAGTCCAATCATTTATGAGGATTTAGGAATAACTTTTATGTAATTTGTTTTGATTTCATTGATATTAATAAAAAACTTGTTTTGTTTTTATTGCGGGCTCTATCTATTTAAATGTTTAAATAAGATATACCACAGTTTAGAGTAAAGCTTTTTATAGATTATGATGAGATCATAATAATGAGACCTAAAAGATGATAACTCTAAACTTAAATAGTTCCTGGTCGTAGGATTACTAACTGGTAATTAATAATCCGCAAAGATCGGTACATACTATGCTTGCTTCATTACGAAGGATGTCTGTTCTCATAGACATTTGTGTGGTGACACTATAGCTAGTATATAGGTGCTTATTATAGAATAAGTTCACTGAACATGACTCACACAGCTGAACAACTGATGGAGTTCACTCACGTGTCAGCAGTTGTTCACATAGTGATAGTTGTACAAGTATCCTTAGACTTGAGGTCATCATAGTCATCTTGTGTACACTGAACTATGCTTTGGTTTAGTTCTTAGTCTCAAGGGACAATTATAAGGGCTCTACTGGGTATTGGAATTTATACACAAAGATAGTGTATGATCAATAAAGGATCTACCCCTTCCAGTGTAGGAAGAGAATGTTCAATGCTGATCCACTTATGTTAGTTTAGGAATCTCTGGCCAGAGTGAATGAAATTAGAAATGAGTTTCTAATTTACATTAAATAGAACTAAGCATAGTGAATGGGAAAGCAAGTGATTAAATAAGATAGGCTTGACACAAGTTCCATGCCTTGTATTTAATCGTGACATTACAGGGTAGAAGGAATTAATTGTACGGTAACTACTCACTGAATAGGTTCTTGGTATTCTAAGCAGTGAATTCGTATTATCCGGATAGTCGCGATATGCTGAGAAGTATCCCTCACGATGTAGAATAAATATGATTAATTACGATATAGAATAAATATGATTAATTAATTAATCATATTTAATGAATTAGAGAATTTATATAAATAATGATAAAATAGTTTTATTATTATGTATTTTTACTACCGGCTTAATATTGAATATACAGGGTCACACCATAAAAGAGAATGATTTAATGGTGGAGAAATTAATTAATAATGGCTGATAATTATTTATTTATGAAATAAATAATTAATTGGAAAATTTAATAATTGATTAAATGAGATTTAATTATTATAAATTAATTAAGAAAAAGTTCTTAATATTATTAATTAAGAATTTAATTTTTGGAAATTAAATCAAGTGAGAGAATTATTTCTAAAGTGTTTAGAAAAAAGGATTAATAATTAAAAGGTGTTTAAATTATTATTGAGAATAATAAAGGGTTAATAATAATAATATTTTATGGGAAATTTTTCAGCTGAAATTTTTGCCTATAAATATACTATTATAGACCCTATTTTTGCCTCAACCAAAAAGATTTACAAAACCCTAATTCTCTCCATCTCTTCCTCCTTCATTTTATCGTTTTCTTGGTGGATACCAGTGGAGTGCCTCACACTTGAGGACCAGTTGCTAAGGATCTCTGTTCATCGTTTTTAGATCACCATTAAAGACCTCCATCTTTCCATTAACGTAAAACTTCTTAATGTAAACATACTGAACTACGAATTAAATATTATTTTTCGCATGGATCCTGCGGAGGGTTTTGTTTTTTTTAAAGATTTAAATTTACGTTTTTGTTGCGTTTATGTGCTAAAAACCCTTCAATGGTATCAGAGCTACTAGCGAAAAGTTTTTAATTTGTTTATGTGTTTAACTGTTTTCGATATATGAGCATGTACGTGTTTCGCCATGATTTGATGTTGATATAATATGCTTATATATGTATGGTTTTGAATATATGATATTCATGTGAGTTGTATAATCATAAGATGATTATGTAATCTACATATATACTGATATATACATGATTTATGTTTGTTTTAATTATGAGAATCATATTAGATACGGATTTTGAATTGGCTGCTACAGATTTGCTGAAATCTGGGTCTGGTGTCCGATTTACGCAAACGAATACCCTATTCCATAGGCAAACGAGCGTCTGAACAAAACTGATAGAAAAAGCTATCAGCAACTCGTCTGTTAGGCGTTTGACGTCGTTTACTGCCCGTAAACAGTGATTCTTGTTTTTCTGATTTGATTCTGATTTTTCTGATTTTTGTCATATTTTCTTTTTATGATTAGATCATGGATAATATGATATGTTAAGATCAGATTATATGTTTTAGCATGCTTTTATGTGTTGTATGAGCATGGTGGATGGTTATGGCCTTTCGACCTTAGTGTAATGGTTTTGGTTTTTGTTTTGGTTTTAAATACGACTTGCATGTCGTCAATCTTTGTAATCATAAATCTCGAATGTAACTCGAGTTATTCTTGTAAGTTCATTAGATTAGTTTTAATTTCAATCATGTAATGTAATTGAAGAATCAAGCAGGCTATCTAATGGAGGTGATACAAAGAAGAAGACGAGGCATACAAGAAGTCTAAACAAAGAAGAAAACTTATGTAATAAGTAGTTGTATTTATTTCCATCACCATATTAGATTGACCTTGATCTTTATCATGAGCTTAATAAAGATCACATAGGATGGGGCCATAACCAAATACATTTACTTTATTGCACTTTACATTTACTTGTTTATTTAATTTTATATATGAGATATATGCCTATGTTTACCATGCGATAATAGATTTAGGTGAACTTAAATTAATATAAGGCGTGCTCTAGAAAATCTAGAATAGGAATCGTTTCTTGCCTTAACAATAATATTATGAATACAATCATGAGATTCTTGTGTTTATAAAACACGTAATTGAATATGAATTTTCAATATTGAGAGAAAGGATGATTCTGTCAACAACAGATTTCTATCTGTAAGAAAGGGTTATTAAGTGACGCCTCTTGACAATGCTCCACTCGATCTGGGAATCATCTGATTATCGATTATTGATCAAATACATTTACTTTATTGCACTTTACATTTACTTGTTTATTTAATTTTATATATGAGATATATGCCTATGTTTACCATGCGATAATAGATTTAGGTGAACTTAAATTAATATAAGGCGTGCTCTAGAAAATCTAGAATAGGAATCGTTTCTTGCCTTAACAATAATATTATGAATACAATCATGAGATTCTTGTGTTTATAAAACACGTAATTGAATATGAATTTTCAATATTGAGAGAAAGGATGATTCTGTCAACAACAGATTTCTATCTGTAAGAAAGGGTTATTAAGTGACGCCTCTTGACAATGCTCCACCCGATCTGGGAATCATCTGATTATCGATTATTGATTTGAAATATTTAATTTAAAAGGAAGAATCTCTTTATAATATGATTATGATTGTAACATAATATAATCCTTGTAAAATTAAATAATATCAAGTAGTAACTGGCCAATGACACAACGGGCTTGTGTCGGTCATAGCCTTCCAACATGGTAGAAAGTGGTTCTTATTTTTAAATCATTGTTGTTTCGTGCTACAGCCGAGGGCTTTGATTTCAAAATAAGAAATACTTGTCTATTACATAGAGATGTGTACATTGAATTAGAATCTAAAGGTCGGTACGTGCTACAGCCGTGGGCCGTTGGAGACTGATTCAATTGTACGAAATGTTGGGTTAGACTTGACTTAGAATATTGAGTTTGTTGTGCCACAGCCGTGACTCAATTATTCAAGAGGCTAAACTTATATTAGGGAATAACATAAGATGTAATTGACAAGAGTTGTCTGCCTATTGAACATCACATGACGTTTCGTGCCACAGCCGAGGTTGTGTGATGGAATGTAGGATCCCTATTCCCACTAGCATTATGAATGCTTAATTTTCACTTAGGGGGTTGAAAAAATTAGATAAACTAGTGGGAGACACTTATGAATAAAGACCCGATTCATATAGTGTTTTGAAATGAAATTGAATATTTGCTAAGTGTTGTTATGTGTTTATCATTTACAGATTTACTATATTCGTCATGTCTTCTGCACCATCACTCTAGAGCATACTAGATGCTCACAAGTTGACTGGTCCTAATTTAGCTGTTTGTTTTCACTGTAACAAGTTGGGGCACTGGAAGAGGAACTGCAAGGTTTACCTTGCAGAATTAAAGAATAAGAAGGGTAGTAAGACTACCGCTTCTGATTCAGGCATGTTCATGATCGAAGTTAATATGTCGCTAGGTCAAATTTCTACTTGGGTATTAGATACCGCCTTTGGTTCTCATATTTGCAATTCGTTGCAAGGACTAAAGGGAAGTAGGACTCTTGAAAAAGATGAGGTGATTCTACGTATGGGCAATGGAGCAAGGGTTGCGGCCATATCTGTAGGATCATTTAGTTTACATATGCCTACGGGCAAGACTATTATTTGAATAATTGTTATTACGTTCCCTCTATTATGAGGAATATTGTTTCTATTCCTATGTTGGATGTGGATGGTTTTTCATTTATTATTAAGAATAATGAATGTTCTATCCTTAGAGATAATGTTCTTTTTGGACGTGGCATTTTAAATAATGGTTTGTATGTATGTGACGTAAAGCATGGTTTACTTCAGATTGAACAAACTAATAAAAGAAAACGAGATGATGAAAATTTGACCTATTTATGGCACTATAGGCTAGGTCATATTAGTGAAAATAGACTGCGGACATTGCTTAAGGAAGGGTTACTTGACCCCTTTGATTTTGAATCATATCCTACATGCGAGTCTTGTCTATTGGGTAAAATGACCAAATCTCCATTTAGTGGACATTGAGAGAGGGCTGCAGATTTGCCAGGATTGGTAAACACAGATGTATGTGGACCAATGTCTACGCAAGCCATGGGTGGATTTTCGTACTTCATTACTTTCATAGATGATAGATCTAGATTCGGATATGTGTATTTGATGAAACACAAGTCTGAAGCCTTTGAAAAGTTCAAAGAATATAAACATGCAGTGGAGAAACAAACCAAACACAGTATTATAACTCTCCGATCAGATCGAGGTGGTGAATACTTGAATGGAGAGTTTCTAGATTATCTCAAAAAAAATGGTATAGTCTCCCAGTGGACTCCTCCATATACTCCACAGTTAAATGGGGTATCTGATAGGAGAAATCGAACTTTGTTAGACATGGTTCGGTCCATGATGAGCTATGCGAATCTTCCAGTATTCCTATGGGTTATGCATTGGAAACCTCAGCATATTTACTGAATAAGGTGCCTTCCAAATCTGTTCCTCAAACACCATATAAGATATGGAAAGAAAGGAAACCGAGTCTTAAACACGTTAAGATTTGGGGATGTCTAGCTTATGTCAAGAAAGTTGACCCAGATAAGCTGGAATCTCAATCCGTAAAATGTAATTTTGTGGGATATCCTAAAGAGACTTTGGGGTATTACTTTTACACCGATCATCGGGTGTTTGTCTCCAGACATTCTACCTTCTTGGAAAAGGAGTTTATCCTTGAAGGAAATAGTGGGAGCAAAATTGAACTTGATGAAGTGCAAGAAGCACAAACTACTACGGATCAAGTGGAAACACCTGTTCAGACTGAACAACCTTCTACGGAACAGCCCATTTGTAAGACAGGGAGAGTGTCTCGCCAACCTGAGAGGTATTATGGACTTGTCATTAAGAATGACAATGAGTTGTCAATCATTGATGATGATGACCCTGTGACCTATAATGAGGCTTTGAGTAGTGTTGACTCAGAGAAATGGCATAGTGCCATGAAATCCGAAATGGAATCTATGTATACCAACCAAGTATGGACTCTGGTTGAGGCGCCTGAAGGGTGTTAAGCCTATTGGGTGCAAGTGGGTATACAAAAGAAAGATTGGAGCAGATGGCCAGGTGGAGACCTATAAGGCCAGGCTCGTGGCAAAAGGATTCAAATAAAGGCAGGGGATTGACTTTGATGAAACTTTTTTGCCTGTAGCCCTGTTAAAATCAATTCGGATTTTGCTTGCGATTGCTGCTTACTACGACTATGAGATCTGGAAAATGGACGTGAAAACGGCCTTCCTCATTGGGGAACTTGAGGAGGAAGTGTATATGACACAGCCAGAGGGTTTTCTTTCCAAGGGAAATGAACACCTAGTGTGTAAGCTGCTGCGAACCATATATGGTTTAAGGCAAGCTTCTCGTAGATGGAACATCCGTTTTGATGAGACAATCAAAGAGTTTGGTTTTATCAAAAACATAGATGAACCATGTGTCTACAAGAAGGTTAGTGGGAGCGCGGTAACATTTCTTGTATTGTATGTGGATGACATACTTCTTATAGGAAATGATATACCGATGCTACAATCAGTCAAAGTATGGTTATCAAAGAACTTCACCATGAAGGACTTGGGAGAAGCATCCTACATTCTCGGTATGAAGATCTATAGAGATAGATCTAGAAGAATGATAGGTCTTACCCAGGGTACATACATCTAGGAAGTGCTTGAAAGGTTTAGCATGGAAAACTCCAAAAGAGGTCTCATACCGATGAGCCATGGAGTGTCCCTTTCCGAAAAAATGTCTCCTAAGACACCTGAGGAAAGAGAGCGTATAAGTAAGATTCCTTATGCTTCAGCAATAGGATCTATCATGTACGTGATGTTGTGTACAAGGCCTGATGTTGCTTATTCAATTCGTGTAACGAGCAAATATCAGTCCAATCCAGGTGAAGACCACTGGAAAGCAGTGAAAAATATCCATAAGTACTTGCAAAGGACTCAGGACAATTTTCTTGTTTTTAGTGGTGCATCTGAGTTGAAAATAGAGGAGATGTCAACCTCGAGAGAGTTGACACACATAACAACGTAGCAGACCCACTCACAAAGCCACTTTCTCAGAGTCACTTTGATCGTCAAAAAGACAAGATGGGTATTAGATACCAGAGTGATTGGCTTTAGTACAAGTGGGAGATTGAAAGAGATATGTCCTAAGTCCAATCATGTTTGAGGATTTAGGAATAACTTTTATGTAATTTGTTTTGATTTCATTGATATTAATAAAAGACTTGTTTTGTTTTTATTGCGGCCTCTATCTATTTAAATGTTTAAATAAGATATACCACAATTTAGAGTAAAGCTTTTTATGGATTATGATGAGATCATAATAATGAGACCTAAAAGATGATAACTCTAAACTTAAATAGTTCCTGGTCGTAGGATTACTAATTGGTAATTAATAATCCGCAAAGATCGGTACATACTATGCTTGCTTCATCATGAAGGATGTCTGTTCTCATAGACATTTGTGTGGTGACACTATAGCTAGTATATAGGTGCTTATTATAGAATAGGTTCACTGAACATGACTCACACAGCTGAACAACTGATGGAGTTCACTCACGTGTCAGCAGTTGTTCACATAGTGATAGTTGTACAAGTATCCTTAGACTTGAGGTCATCATAGTCATCTTGTGTATGCTGAACTATGCTTTGGTTTAGTTCGTAGTCTCAAGGGACAATTATAAGGGCTCTATTGGGTATAGGAATTTGTACACGAAGATAGTGTATGATCAATAAAGGATCTACCCCTTCCAGTGTAGGAAGAGAATGTTCAATGCTGATCCACTTATATTAGTTCAGGAATCTCTGGCCAGAGTGAATGAAATTAGAAAGGAGTTTCTAATTTACATTAAATAGAACTAAGCATAGTGAATGGGAAAGCAAGTGATTAAATAAGATAGGCTTGACACAAGTTCCATGCCTTGTATTCAATCGTGACATTGCAGGGTAGAAGGAATTAATTGTACGGTAACTACTCACTGAATAGGTTCTTGGTATTCTAAGCAGTGAATTCGTATTATCCGGATAGTCGCGATATGCTGAGAAGTATCCCTCACGATGTAGAATAAATATGATTAATTAATTAATCATATTTAATGAATTAGAGAATTTATATAAATAATGATAAAATAGTTTTATTATTATTTATTTCTACTACCGGCTTAATATTGAACCTACAGGGTCACACCATAAAAGAGAATGATTTAATGGTGGAGAAATTAATTAATAATGGCTGATAATTATTTATTTATGAAATAAATAATTAATTGGCAAATTTAATAATTGATTAAATGAGATTTAATTGATTATAAATTAATTAAGAAAAAGTTCTTAATATTATTAATATTGAATTTAATTTTTGGAAATTAAATCAAGTGAGAGAATTATTTCTAAAGTGTTTAGAAAAAGGATTAATAATTAAAAGGTATTTTAATTATTAGTGAGAATAATAAAGGGTTAATAATAATAATATTTTATAGGAAAATTTTCAGCTAAAAATTTTGTTTATAAATATACTATTATAGACCCTATTTTTGCCTCAACCAAAAAGATTTACAAAACCCTAATTCTCTCCATCTCCTCCTCCTTCATTACATCATTTTCTTGGTGGATACCGGTGGAGTGCTTCACACTTGAGGAGCAGTTGCTAAGGATCTCCGTTCATCATTTTTGGATCTCCATTAAAGACCTCCATCTTTCCATTAACGTAAAGCTTCTTAAGGTAAACATACTGAACTACGAATTAAATATTATTTTTTGCATGGATCCTGCGGAGGGTTTCTTTTTTTTTTTTAAGATTTAAATTTACGTTTTCGTTGCGTTTATGTGCTAAAAACCCTTCAAGTTAGTGTGTTGGAGTTAGTCGAGCTCTGTTTAGAGTTATTGCATTCTTAGAGACATTGACTTATTGATTTGGTTATGGTTATTCAAAGGGGATCTTTTCATTCATTCATTTAGTTGTATTCATGCATTAGTAGTAGTAGTTGTCGAGTCTATTTATACTTGAGGACAAACATAGATTTAAGTTTGGGGGTGTGATAAGTGGATTTTATATCCATTTAGAACACTTCATATCGGCTTAAGTTGATGATTTGACCTCAAGTATGTGGTGTTTTTAATGCATTTTATGTTGAGTATGTGCAGGGCTTTAGTTGGAGGCAGGAATGGACTTCTATATGCTTTTATGTTGATAATAGATCAGGAATTGAAGTGCGATCGCTTGTAAGAAGATCAGAACGAGAAACGAGAATTCTCCAGGAAATTTTCCATAAGCCAAGCGCGGCCGCGCTTGACTCAGGCGTGTCCGCGCCCATTTTTCCTGAAGGAGAGCGCGCGGTGCTCCATACAGGCGTGCCTGCGCTATGTCGAGTTTGCAGAATCCCGTTTTTGAGTTCATTTTGGATATTCTGAGCGGCCACGTCAACCAGGAGCATATAAATAAAGAAAAGGAGACGAATTTAACAACAAGGAACAATGAGAGAACTCTAGAAAAACATAAAACACACAAGACGGCTAAGGAGAAGAAGATTTAGTTCTACATGGTACTTTTATATTCTTCTAATTAGGCGATACTTTGGATGCTTGTTTCGGATTTTTTTTCTAAACCTTGATACTTCATTATTCTCTTGTAGTATTCAGAACCTTTTTATTATCATGTTTTCATTGGAGCCCATAATGACGAGATGTTTGGTATGAACTAATCTTTATCGTGGGATTCTATAGGATTTATTTATGGAGTTTAGTAGTTGGTTGCCGTAAATTTTTTAGTGTGTGATGAATTATTGATTTCCTAGTATGGTTGTGCTTAATCTTCTTAGATGCGTAGCTAACGTTTAAGTTGTTTGTTAATCTTTATTGAATGCGAAAGTGGATATAGGGGTTTAGAACTTGCCATGCTAGCCTAGGTTTATGGATGTTTTAACATGTATAATTTGTAGTGTAATTTTAACCATCTTACGTTGCCCTATGTGATATCAATAGATAACTTGCTCTTAAACCGTTATGTTTTCAAATTTTATAGACATATAGGGTCTAAGAATAATTGGTGTCTACCTAGCTTCTATCTAAATTGTAGATTTTGAGTAGTAGGGTACACATATATTGAAAGATAGCATGTACTAATTTCGTGTTATCTGATTAGTTATCAACACCATCACATACTATGATTAAAGGCATAAACTCTGAACAATGTATTTAATGAAGTTAGAATCCCATGTTTTGTTTTATATAACTAACTTGATTTTAAATCTCGTAGTTAATTCATTCTAGCATAATTACTTTAGATAATCAAACTCAATTTGATATTTGTCTTAGCGGTGAATAATAATCATACATTGTTGCATAAGTGCACATTCTGAATTAAACCAATCTCTGTGGGAACAAACTTAACTTAATATTATACTACTTGTGATCGCGTACGTTTGCGTGTTTTTGTGCGAACAACAGGGTGACAGAAGGAATGCTCTAGTCTTGGACAGTGGATACTCAGGACATATGACTGGTTATAAATCCCTGCTATCAGAATTTTAGTAGAAGGCTTCCCCAAGCGCTTCTTATGGAGATGGCAACTTGAGAAAAATCTTGGGATACGGAAAAATCAAAGTTGAAAATGTCATCATTAAAAATGTAGCTCTAGTTGCAGGACTCAAACATAATCTGATTAGTGTGAGTCAAATATGTGACAAAGGTTACCATGTCAACTTTTATAAGGAGCATTGTGAAATTATCAGTAAGTCTGATGGCAAGATCACATTAACTGGTGTGAGACATGGTAGTTTATATGAAGCCAGGGTCTCCACAAGTTTTGATAATTCAAAAGTTTTTCTACTGAGTAGAACATCTGTGGAAGACAGCTGGAACTGGCATAAAAGACTTTCTCACCTGAACTTCAACAATATCAAAGAACTTGTGAGGAAAGATCTTGTAATAGGATTGGCAATGCAGTTTTTACTCCTGATGGCTTATATGCCTCATGCTAGAAAGCCAAGCAAAGGAAAAAACATTTCAAAAGTAAAACTGAATCCTTAATTCTTGAATTCAATCTCATCTACTTCATGTTGATCTCTTTGGTCCAGTGAATGTTATGTCAATATCCAAGAAGAGGTATACACTCGTAATTGTTGATGAATATACAAGATACACATGGGTGTATTTTCTGCACACCAAGGATGAATCTCCATCCATTCTTATTGATCATGTGAGGGAGATAGAGAAAGGATCATCATAAAAAGTGAAGATCATCAGAAGTGATAATGGAACTAAATTCAAGAATAGCTCTATGGAAGAGTTCTTCAAACTCAAGGGGATAAAACAAGAGTTTTCTGCTCCTGAAACTCCACAACAAAATGGAGTTGTCGAATGAAAGAATAAAACTCTGATAGAAGCGACAAGAACCATGCTAGAGGAAGCAAGATTGCCTACCTACTTCAGGGATGAGGCTGTGTAAACTACTTGCTTTACACAAAATGCAGGATTGATCAACAAGCAAGGAAAAACACCATTTGATATGGTGAAGGGAAAGAATCCAAATTTGAAGTTCTTTCATATTTTTGGTTGTAAGTGTTTTGTTTTCAAAACTCAACCAGAGCCGCTGACCAAGTTTGATTTGAAAGCTGATGAAGGAATATTTGTCGGTTATCCGTTGACTACAAAAGCCTTCAGAGTTTACAATATGAGAACACGAACAATCATGGAATCTATACATGTATCTTTCGATGACAAGAAGATAACAAGTCTAGAAGATATAGATGACCATGATAAATTGAGATTTGAAAATGAAGTACCTTATGTTGAACTTTTAAATCCTGACTCTGATACAGTAAGTCCTGATATCACTCAAAGCTTTGAGATTCCACATGACAGTAGAAATTCTTCTAACACTGAAGCATATGTTGAGAGGGAGCAACATAACTCAAATACAGAGACTAAAAAAAATGATTCATCTCAAGAGAAATTAGTAGAAAGAACATCCGACTCAACTTCCTTAAATTCTGATGAGTCAAATACTGATAACAATGGGAACACTGATTCAGGGGGAACATCAGGAAACAACAGTGTTACTAATCAAAGAAATAAAATAGAATTCATGGATCAAGGGGGAGGTTCGTCTTCAAGGAGTCAAATTCCATCTGCAAGAAAATGGTCTAAGTCACACACACCTAACTTAATCATTGGAAACCCTGACAGTGGTGTAAGAACAAGAAAAGCCACTCAAAATAAATGTCTCTACCATTCTTTTCTAACTCAAACTGAACCTAAAAAGGTTGAAAAAGCTCTGCAAGGTGTTGACTGGGTCATAGCAATGCAAGAAAAGCTAAATGAATTTGAAAGGAACAAAGTCTGGACTCTTGTGCCAAGACCAAAGAACAAATCTGTAGTTGGCACACAGTGGGTGTTCAGAAACAAAAATGACAGTTTGGGCATTGTTACAAGGAACAAAGCAAGACTGGTTGCAAAAGGTTACTCATAACAAGAAGGCATTGATTATGATGAGACATTTGCTCCAATTACAAGGCTAGAGACAATAAGAATCTTTCATGCCTATGCTGCTCACGAGAATTTTAAGGTGTTCCAAATGGATGTGAAGAGTGCATTCTTAAATGGAGAACTAGAAGAGGAAGTTTATGTTGAACAATCTCTAGGGTTCATTGATCAAAAGTATCCAAATCATGTCTACCTTCTGGATAAAGAACTCTATGGACTGAAGCAAGCTCCAAGGGCCTAATATGAAACACTTGCTCTATTTCTGCTAGAGAGTGGTTTCACAAGAGGTACAATTGATAAAACTCTCTTTTATAAATACCATGGTAAGGAATTGTTGTTAGTACAGATAAATGTTGATGATATCATTTTTCGATCTACTAATGTTAAACTTTGTGAGAGATTTGCAAAGCTAATGCAGTCCAGGTATCAAATGAGTATGATGGGAGAATTGAGTTAATTTTAGGGGTTACAAGTCAAACAGATTGATGAAGGAATCTTCATAAATCAATCCAAATACATCATGAATCTACTCAAAAGATTTGTAATACAAGAATGCTCAACTGCATTAACTCCTATGGCCACTACAACCAAGTTAGATTAAATACTGGTTCTTCAGTAGATATAACTAACTACAGAGGTATGATTGGCTCTCTCCTATATCTGACTGCTAGTAGACCTGATATTATGTATGCTACCTCTCGCTGTGCAAGGTTCCAAGCTGATCCTAGAGAACCTCATATATTAGCTGTGAAAAGAACTTTTTAAGTATTTCAGAGGCACTATAAATCTGGGATTATGGTATCCTAGAGATTCAGATTTTAAGCTAATTGGATATTCAGATGCTGATTTTGCAGGATGCAAAATAGACAGGAAAAGCACTTCTGGAAGCTGCCAATTCCTTGGTGGCAGATTGCTTTCTTGGTATAGCAAGAAACAAAAGTCAATGTTCACATCAACTGCAGATGCATAATACATTGCTGCGGGAAGCTGTTGTGCTCAGATTCTATGGATGAAGAATCAATTACCGGATTATGGTTTAGACTATTCTTCTATTCCTATATATTATGATAATCAAAGTGCTATTGCAATGACAGGAAATCCAGTGCAACATTCAATGACTAAGCACATCAGTATCAGATACCATTTCATAAGGGAACATATGGAAGCTGGTACAGTGGAATTGATCTTTATTTCGACAGATCAGCAAGTAGCAGATATATTCAACAAACCTCTCTGTGAAGCTACATTCACAAGTTTGGTGAATGAATTAGGAATGATTTCAGGACAATTCTTAAACTTTGATAATTAAGTCTGCTGATATTATTGAAGCATGGTATCTTATTATTTATCAGTACTTGTTAGATACTGATTCTTATGCTAAATGTTGATGCCATGATAACATGCAAATTGTGCTAAATGATTTTATGTGAAAATTACATGTTAAACTACTTATTTTGTTTACATATTCTGTTATTAGTGAAACTTGCTTTGACTAATAGTTTATATCAGTAGTTGATAAGTCCTAATAATTATAATTAAAATGTTGATAATGATCAAGACTTGTTTGATTGTTATAGTTTATTGAATATTTTGAACTTGTTCGAAATAAATTGTTAAGCAATATTTTTAATTATCAATGAGAGAGTGGAATATCTATTAGTTGCTTAAATAGGTTAGTTCTGATGCAAGTATCTTGTAATACTTGAGTGTTTACATTGAGAATATAAATTTGAAGAGAGAGATTACTTTTTGCTTACCTAGATACGCGTAATCGTGTATTTGCATTATGGTTAATAATTACTTGGTTAATCAATGAGTCTCTTCAGGTTATAAACCTTTCTGGTATAAATACAACCCTCCAGTCTCAGAAATTCACACTGACCTTTTACTTCAAACATTCATCTTTCAAGTCTTCTTGAACACAACTCCTCAAATTTTCAAATTATCATGGCTCAATGTTTGTTTAGTACTCGCAATATTGCTGGAATTTATTATCCAGTTTTCAAGTTCGAAGAGGGCCGTGTCTATTATGACCCCCGAGGACATAGAGTTAAGATTAACAATCAGATCTTTAGTTCTCATGATGTTCCAGCATCAGTCTACGAGGAGTTGTCTAGTGATCAAAAAGTGGATCTCCAATTGTTTCAGTTTGAAATTACTTTTGAGGATTAGCGCTTAGCCAAAGAGGCTAATCAACAGAGACTTGAAGCTCTTGAGTTGCAAGAAAATATTATTTCTCTTGGAAAGACTATCTCTGAAATTTATCACCGCTGAACTCTCAAGAAGCAAGAAGAAATGAAGAAGAGAAAGTTAGAATAGTTCCTAGGAATAGTCTAGCTCTTTTTTAGGACTATTTTCTTGTTTTTGCCTTGTACCTTTCTTTTTCATGAATGAATATATATTATCTTCTTTTGCTTCATTAAATAACTTCTTGATTACTTTCTTATATATGCTTGAATGTTCCTAACTGACCATATTCAAATCAGTACTGCATGCTTAAATTCAAATATTTTCATAAGTGCATGTGATAAACTAATCTTTGTTTAAGTTCATGTGACCACTTCAGTACAGATTGAGCACTACAGGAAGTAATTGTTGTTTAGGAGGAAATTTATGAAAGATTTAATTCTTAGTCATTAAGAATTATTATCTTTGAGTGTTACATTCTATTCAAAATCTTTAAGAATTTCTTTTTCTATTCAAGGAAATTGCTCACACTCATTTCTTAGAGTTATATATCTTATATCTTAAATTTCTTCTCACAGCTGAAACACTTGAATTCTTGTCTCAAATGTTGCCAAAAATCAAGTGACATAATTTTTGAATTATGTTCACCACTCAGAAACAACATTAAGTTGGTTAGAGACTACTTGCTGAGGTAGATCTTAATGATACTAACAGAGACACAGAGGTTTCATCAGTTTTTACTGAAGACTCTGTGATAGCTTTCAATAAACACATTCAGGTGTTAGTTCCTTGCAAGAAGAACAAAGGTTTGAGATCATGGTACATGACAGTAACCTGATAAAATCCTCTCCAATTAAAATGAAGGTTCTCATTATTGATGAACAACAACTGTCATAACCACAGTATCAACTGTGAGCTAAATTGTGTATTCACAAGGTATAAATATTGTTATTAATTTATCAGCATTTATTCTAAATACTGATCCTGTTGGGATGATTACATCTAGATTGTATTTAAGGACTACCTCTAGTTGTATGACAACAGATCACCCTTCTTTAGCCACCTCTTATTTCTGTAGGACAATCTTTCTGAGCCTTTTTGTGTGAGATGTGTGAAAAGATTGAGAGACAAACAGAATTTAAGAGTGGCAGGATCCTTCCTGGAAAAAGGAGAGGTAGATGAGAGATAGGATTTAGTAATTCTTGTAAAGAAGCTCTGACTATTAAAAGTCATGAGATGTGTGGTGTGAGGAGTAGTGAGACTACTTTAAAAGAATATAGAACTTAAGGTTTATTTACTATATGTTTGTAGGTTCTCAGAGTCCTAAAGAAACAGATGCTAAATAGCAGTCTGTTGAATATCAAGAACACTCTGATGCACCAAGGGCTATTAATCTCACTTCAAGTCTAAGTACTAATACTTTCTTGTAGTCCATACATTCTTCTATTCCACCACATGAGACAATCCCTGTTTTTGTTGAAAAACAGTCCATTTACTCTACTTTACCATCATCGGAGGAAATCCCCATTGTTGCTGAAGATGTAGTAGCGCAACAGTCCTTTCATAAAGTTTTATTAATTTCAGAATCAACACAGCATGTTACAGGAACTGAGGTTCTGGAAGTTCTTGAAGCTCTAATTCATTTATCTACAATACTTGAAGATGTGGAGTTAACTGCTGAAGTTGTGGAAGCTTCTGAAGCAACTGGATTAAAAACTGCACAAAATCCGGTTACTATTGAAGAATCTAATAATGGTGAAGAAGCTAATGTTTCCAATGCTATTATAAATCCTAAGGATGATCTTTTCTTCCCTGAAGATATTCCTATGCATGTGAGACAAAAGAAACTCAAAGAGTTAGATGCTATAAAAGAAAAGGATTATTCTGATAATTTCTGGAATGCTCTTTGGGAAGATAATACTTATCCTATTTCCAGAATACAAGCTGTTGAACATCTGGAAACAACAAAATGAAAGATTACAAATCCTGATATGTTGAATCATCTGAAAGCACCAACTTTAGTTGTCATATCCTTATACACAGCTCATGAAGCAACTACTATGCAAATCAATCAGATTAAAGAATCTTTGATTGCTTCAAAGCTGACTACTCATCAGGAAATTCAGAAACAAATTTCACCAATAGTTTCCAGACAAATTTCAATTGAATCCAATCAAGCTAGATTGGAAGCTAAACAAGATCAAATGTCTGCTCAACTTATAGAAGTACAGAATTTATTGGATCTGATTTTTTCTCTACAGCTTGGTGATGATGCCAAAACGGGGGAGAATATTATTAAATCTAAATGCAAACAACTGTCATTGACAAGTACTCATACTGAAACTTCTGATGAAAGTAATAAGGGACAGAAGGATAACAAAAGGAGAAAATAAGAAGAGTTGAAGATTTAACTGTTGCTGATGAAGACCACGGTATTCTGGAGATAGAAGCTGGTGCTGAAGCAAGTAAATTTCTTCAATCTCTGGAAGACAACTATATTCTACAAGGATGTAAATATTCAATTATTTGACTCTGAGGAGAGTAGAATAATATTTGCAAAAGGAAATTCTAGAGTTGATCTTGAACAGCTAAGGCTAATGGAGGAAGACTTCAAGAAATCCATAAAGATAGCAAATGCTGATATTGTTATTATTTCTCAAGTACTTTATGAAGATAATCCTTTTAGCAGACCAACCAAGGGTGTACTTATAAGGGAAATCAGTCAAGCAAAAGATCTCAGATCACAAGTTACAGTAACAGCTGATTTGAAGCTTAAAGGAAAAGATAAGATAAGAGAGAAGTCAAAGTTTTCAAAGTCTAAAGCCAAAGTTGTTGTTGAAAAGAAGAGAAAGGAAGATTATTGAAGCATTCTGAGCTGAGGAAGCTGAATTAACCTCTGGCATTGCTCAAGTTAAAGAAGCAGTTAAGGATGAAGAGTAAAGTCTGATATTTACTGAAGCAAGATTAAATATGCATACTTGATTCCTGAATTTAGATAGTTTTGACATCATCAATTGGAACTTGTCCATATTTTCATTATGAACATGTTGGGGGAGATTGTTAGGAGCAATTGATGATATCAAACAGAAACTATCAGAAGCATCAATGGATGATGACTACAAGCATTGACGGATGATTACTACAAGCATCGACGGATGATGATGAAATCGATGAATGTTGATAATCGACGGATAATGATATCAATGGATGATGATGTCAACAGATGTTGAAATCAGTATTTGTCACATCAGTTGATCTTCAACAAGGAAAAGGAAACATGAACTCAAGGCGGTGAAGGACTTTATCTCAGAAGCAATTATATAGGTTTCCTTGTTGTTAATAGAATATGATTCCTTATACATTGGTAGATGTGCTCTATATAAAGCACATATTAGGTGTATGCTATAAGCATTGCGATATTGTTATATCTTTCACATAACCTAGCAGCTCTCAAGGATATTTGTTCATCCTTTTGAGAGAGTACGATTATAATAAGTTTTTATCAGTTAATATAAAAACTGTTATTTCTGTTGAAGCTTTTTCAAATTGATTGTATTAACTGTATTCACCCCCCTCTACAGTTGATTAAGGGCCTAACAAATCTCATTTAGTAACTATTAAGAGAATTTTCAGATATCTCAAAGAAAAAACAAAACATGGCATTTGGTATCTAGAAGATTCTCATTTTAATTTAACTGGTTATTCAGATGCAAATTATGCATGTTGTAAAATTGATAGAAAAAGTAGAATAGGAACTTGTTAATTTCTAGGAAATAAGCTAGTATCCTGGTTCTGTAAAAAGTAAAATTCAGTCTCTAGTTCCATAGTTGAGGCTCAATATATTGCTGTTGGCAGTTGCTTTGCACAGATTTTATGAATGAAAAACCAACCGTTGGACTATGGTCTACAGGTGGATAAGATTCCTATTTTCTGTGATAACACCAGTGCCATTGCAATTACTGAAAATCCAGTACAACATTCAAGGACAAATCAGATTGACATCAAGTACCACTTCATTAGAGAACATGTCATGAATGGCACTGTGGAACTTCATTTTGTTCCAAGTGAGAAGCAACTTGCAGACATCTTTACCAAGCTACTTGATGAGTTCACATTTACTAAGTTGGTAAGTGAGTAAGGTATGCTCAATTACTCATAATTTGTTTTGATATCTAAGCAATTTAAAATGCAGCTAGAATCAAATTTGATTTTTCTTTTAAAGGATGATATTTTGGCTAAGTCAAAATTTACATCTCGACGGATGTTCATTATTAGTCGAAAATGAATATCCGTTGAATTTCATTATCTGTTGAAAAATCAAGTATTATTCTGGGTACTTTTTAACTCGACGGATATCTGTTTGATCTTCATCCATCAAATTGCTTTCATCTTAGCCATTAATTCTAGTTATCATCCGTCGAATTTACTCACAGCCTGTAAGTATATTTTGATGGATAAGGATCATAATTTCGATAGTTTATTCATTTTTAAACGGCTATTTCGGGCAAATTTCATTGATTACTTTATTTTTACTTTTTAATTTCTAACCGTTTATTTCTGAGAAAGTATAAAAGCCTATTTCATTTTCATTTTTACTTTTATCTTTCTTAAGCTATTTCCACTAACTCTCTTCATCTCCAAAGCAAAAAACCCTCTTTCTGTAAATACTTTCAATCACAACAACGGCACCAGTAGTCAAGGTCAAGTCTTAAACTGGGTTTGTATATTAAAAGAACAACTTCATAGCATTGGTGAACAAGAATATTGCTGCTTCTGAAGACTATCACAAAATGATGGATTTCGTTCGAAGTTACAAACTGAGTTATGCTATGCTGGAGTCTCCAGTCATCTACTTTGAAGTTGTTGAGGAGATTTGGACTACTGTTGTTTTCAATTCTAACGAAAAAACCATTACCTTCTCTCTCAAAGGTAAGGACCACTGCATTAATAGTGATACACTGCAAGCATTCTTTAAATTGCCTGAAAATAACACTCTTGTTCCACACACAGACACAGATGTGAGCAACATGCTTACTTCTATGGTTTATTCTCTTATTCCCTCCAAGTTAGGTGAGGTTAGGAGAATGGGCCTTAGAAAAGAGTGGAGCTTTATCTGTGATTCTTTTGTTAAGGCTTTTTCTTTGATGGCCTCAACCCCGGGGTCAGGAGTTGACATCACCAACAACAATTATAAATATAATATAACTCAAATCACTAGTAATACATAACCACGAGCCCTTTATCAAGACCCTTTCCAGGTTTAAGTATGACTTAGGTTATATCTGCTACAAAACCAGCCTACTACAAACAATCTGAACAATATAATTTTAAGTACAGCAACTCAATAGACCATCCGTGGTCTAACACAACTACCTCAGAGGAGCCTGTCACGGCAGGCACTGGAACTCTGCCCTGACTACCGTAGAAGAATCTCCTAGGCATTTGTAATACATATATAAAACATTCTATAAGGGTGAGCAATCAATTGCTCAACAGTACCACTATACGAATAACAAGTAAAATAGTTTATGATAAAACAGTGACAGGAACATAGATTATAGCTCGTTTGCAAAACCTGGTAAACATTCATAAACTGGATATTCAAAACTAGCATGCTCTGAAAAATAACAATATCAATAGTGTGTTGTGTATAAATACCAGAGTTAAATTTTAGCATGCTATTCCATTCTCAAATCATCTGTCTCAACAAGTTGATTTGTTAAACAATTTTCAAAACCGAATCAATCAAATATGTTGGACGTTCAACGGGTGAAGATAGTTGATCAGTCTACCCTCACCGGACAGCGACTAACGGCCATCCAGAATAAAGAATATGTTCTAGAACTTGGGAAAAGACTAGCTAGGTCTTTTCCCCAATGCTAGACTAACTGGTTAAATAGAGCGCCCAACCGAATTAGCCACTTACGCCTACTCAATTCCAATAGATCAACTGAATTCCCTATTTGCCTCTTTCCAAAGTTCCACGACATAGGTGGATCAAAACATTCCACGACATAGGTGGATTAGAACATTCCACAACATAGATAGATCAAAACATTCTCTTTATCCAATTTCCAAAATCACTATCACCTATCTCTTTTTAAAACCATTATGTCACAACACACTATTCAAAATTTCTTTTCATTTTAATAACATTTAGAGATAGGTGCTTTCAGAAGTTACTTTTCCCCAAAACATATTTTAAACAACGTTTCCAGATACAGGGGATACGTAACTTAAAATATTTTTGTTCCATTACGAGATTAAAACATTAGCTATTCATATATACCGAACCATAAAAGAATGGTCAGGGGTACTTGCCTTGCGAGCTTTACAACTGATTTCGTTTCACCTTGGACCGACTCAAATGTTTGACTTATCGCCTTACTATTAGACTATCCTGGATCCGACCTCGACACTTAGGCCCTTCTATTGGAACCTTACGAAGATTGTCGACTGATCACTAGACTAGCTTTTAGTCCGACGCTAACTTTTGGGTCTTCCGACTAAAACCTACAGAGTCGAAATACTCTATGTTAGACGTCTAGGTATGCTTGACATATCCTCGATAGCTCTTCTACCCAAACAATAACAATTCCCGACTCGTATTTATTTACATTACTGTAATGCACATAGCAATCAAGATTCACGTACTCAAAATTTGATTCGACGATCATTTTTAGAAAATACATATGACCAACGTACGAAAATAGAGTTGTCATAGACTTTGCAAAATATTCCATCACAACACACCAGCAGTCTTGGAAAATACTTATTTATAATCATATATGTATATATATATTCGACTAGTAACTCCGATACTCATAGGATATGTCACCATATTTTCGAATATTATTTTTCCAAAATTCGGGCAGCACCTCCTCTGTATATCGGCCTACCCGTCGAACAGTTCGACTTCAAATCACAATCACAACCAATCAATCACCCAAGCAATCAATCCAGTAGTCACATTTCAACATCAAAATTATGTGCCCGACTTTGATTTAAAATAACTAATTTCTCATTTCAAAAATAATTTTAGAAATTAAATTTATTTTTTTAAAATATTAGGACTCAGATAAACATCATCATCGTCCACCGTCGGCTCGCCGAGGCTCATCGCCGACGGCGGCAAAATTTACGGGTACCCGATTAATTTCGGGTTTCCAACCTAAATTTCAGCGATTACAAATTTAATTTTCCGCACAAATATTCATATCACTAAATCTACTTATTAATTTCCTGCAGAAAAATTTAAGAAATTCCCAAATTAAAATATACATAATAGTTTGGAAATTAAAAGAACCGGAACCAAATGATAGTCGACCCAAAAATTAAGGCCCGATAATCAAGCCCAAAAGAAAATGACAAACGCACATGCGCTGCCAAAAACAGAACAGGGTCACCTCGCCGGAGCTTTGTCCGGCGGCAACCGAACGGAAAAAAAACAACAGCCTCCTAGCAGAGGTAAATAGCCACAGTAATCACATACACACCCAAGATGAACCACACACGCACGCAATTGTAATAAATCAAGTCGGAACAAGGCGGCGGACGGAAGTCGAGGCGGCCACCGGAAAAGCGGGATGGAGGCGGCGACTTACCAAAGCAAGGAACAGGCGTATGATAGACGGGAAGAGAAAGAAGAAACCGAAAGGATAGGACGAGAGAAACACCAAGAAAAGAGAGATACAACTATCAGAAGAGAGATTTGGGAGGGAAAAGAAAAAATTATTTATGCTATTTTATTTTTTTAAAACAATAACCATTGAGCCAATCAGCACCTCCCACATGTCTGCTAATCTCACCAGCACTTGACATGTTTAGTTTAGGTTTAAAAATTAAACATGTGTCCAAGTTCCGACTGTAAGCCCTAAATCCAGTTTGAAATTTACATTTTAAAGAGCCAAATGATGAATAAAAATAATCCGTAATATTACCGAAATAGTATTAAAATATTATAAATATCCTGAAGTTAATGAAAATGAAATTTTCATAATTTTAGAACAATTTATGAAACGCAATTTATACCCACTTTTAACAATTAAACGAATCAACGCGCATGTGAAATTAATCCAAAAATTTTCTAAAATAATTTTAAAATTATCATAATATTCCAAACTTATATAAATATGAGTTTCATAATTTTTAAAGAATTCTGGAATTAAATACAGTTTTTACAAATGCAATCTGAAAATCATACAGGGCTAAATAATTGATGATATATTGATTTCTAAATTTTATAAAATCCCAAAAATAGTTATTGTAATTCTAAAACCATAAAAACTATTTTAGAGACAATCCAAGTATTTACACAAATAAATTTGTATTAAATTCTCTTTTGAAAGTGAAAACAATTCAATACAATTCCATAATTAATTACTCGGACAACCCGGTACACCATAAATCACACATAGATAATAATAATAAAACAACACATAGCGGTCAAAACCAAAACACATATTTTATTTAATTAATTATTTAATAATTACACTTTTAAATAATATGAAAGTATACGAGTCGTCATATCCTTCCCCCCTTAAAAATTTTCTGTCCACAGAATCTGATTTAACTAAATAAGTGAGGATATTTTTCAAGCATATCTGACTCTAACTTCCAAGTAGACTCTTCTACTCGAAGATTTATTTAAAGCATACTCACTATGGATATAAACTCATTCCTAAGGACTCGCTCTTAACGATATAGAATTTGGATCGATCATTCCACGCAGAATAAATTCGGATGAGAGCCCCTTGGCTCCTAATCAATGACTTGGTTTGAATTAGATACATATCTCCTTAACATTGACACGTTGAACACATTATATATATACTGCAACTACGGTGACATCATCAACTCATGGGCAACTTCACCAATATTTATCAATACCTCGAACGATTCACTATATTTAAGACTCAATTTGTCCCCTCTATTCAGACCTAGCCAATCTCTTCCAGGGTGAAACTTTTGTCAATACCAATGATCCTATTTCTATATCCGCGTTTTTCGATGCAAGTCTGCCTTCTTTCTTTGTCTATCCTGAGTTACTTCAATTCCTTTCCAAATCAACATCACTGCATCTTGGGTGAGCCGAATTAACTCAGGATCTAACAACATTTCTATTCTCACTTCCTCTCAATAGAGTGAGGACCCAAACTTATGTCCATACAAAGCTTCGCAAGGTAGCATTCCCCTACTAGCATGATAACTATTAGCATAGAAAATTTAATCAATGGTAGGTGATTACCTTAGTTTCCTTTGTAAACCCAACATATATACTCTCAACATATCTTATATTGTCTGAATCATTTTCTCACTTTGACCCTTCGTCTAAGGATGATAGGTAGTACTCATATTCAACTTAGTTTCCAAACATTCGAACACCTCTTACTTATTTTCATCTGTTAAGGCTGGAAAGTAATCTCATATATTCACTTCTTATCACCTTCAGGTATTCGAACTCCAACTTTCACTCTTTCAATTTTTTTTATTAATTCCTTATAGACAACTGATACACTTGTTACTCCATATATTATCACCAGAACTTGCAACGCTCATAACTCATTCTAATCGCAATCTTTGATATGTCCTCAGGCTAGATCTTAAGTCAATCCCTGAGAAATAATACACTCCTTGAATTAAGTCACATAAGTAATCAATTCTTAATAGGGGTTACTTATTCTTATTCGTCATTTTGTTAAACTCTCGATAATCAGTACGCAACCTCATTATTCCATCCCTCTTCTCCAACAACATCACTGGTGCACCCCAATGGACTATCTGGTATGCTCACTTTCCTCTTTCCAATAACTTTTACAGTTATCGAACTAATTATTTCATTCCACTGGCCTCCAGAGACTCCAGGGCATTTATTTATTACTCAAACTTCCCCCAGCTTAAGTATTTTCTTCTTCGTATCTTTGCACATGGTGGATCTACCTCATACCCTTAGCTTCTTACTCCTTTTTTCGCATGATTGGAAGAACATCTTATATTGCTTCTGCTCCTAGAAACTTACCGTACTATTGGCTTCTTCTGGTAATCAATCATTTCCCTGGTTCTTTATGAGGGTCTTGTGCAGCTGATCTTTTACTCATATTATAAGTCTTAGCCTTAGCTGTACTGGACGTCAAACCTTTTGATGCACTCCCTCTCATGCTATCTCGGGAAGCACTTCTACAGTTCTTGGCAACATGCCCCACCTTACCATAGTTGTAACAGGTGACTCCTGGATTTTCCAGCTTATATTCTGACGCGTAGTGTCCTTCTTGTCCACACCTGAAACATTCATTATTTGCCTTACACCTTCCACCGTGCCTTTTACCACATTGCTTACACTCCGTTATAGATGACTTAACTGACTCGGCTTGATTAGAGCTGGCCGAAGTGTTACTAATCCTGTTTAAATAAAGACTTTACCCTCAAAATTCTTTATTCTTACTCCTTCCAACCTTTTTCTGAGACTTCTAGCTAGATCCTTCTTGACCTGATGCTCCTTCCACATTATCTATTTTTCGCTTCTTATCTTCTTTTTCTCTGGCAGCTAAATTCTGATCAATTTCAATTACTAAGGCGGCCTGAACTACGGAAGGATACGTCTTGAGTTGCAATGCCACAACTCCACTACGGATTTCAGGCTTCAATCCTTGTTGAAACCTCCTTGCCTTCTGAGCTTTAGAGCTCACATAGTCTGGTACAAACCTAGCCAACTCTGTGAACTTAGCTTCATATTCCGCTACACTTCTACCGCCTTGCTTTAACTCTAGGAACTCAATCTCCATTTGATTTTGCACACAGTCAAGGAAATACTTTTCCAAAAATAACTCGGTAATTCTAGCCCATGGAACAGGGCCTTCTCCTCTAATGCTCTGGTTGACTCCCACCAGTAATTCGCTTCATTCTTTAAGAAGTAGCTTGCATAATCAGTCTTAAGATTCTCACTTACTTGGACAAGATTGAAAGCTTTTTCCATCTCTTTTAACCATGCTCCAGCAGCTATTGGATTAGGTTCACCCTTAAATTCAGGAGGCTTAACATTCTGAAAGGATTTGAAATTTGATAGGGAATAAAATAAACCCTGATTGCGTAATTAATATCTTATTAATTATATTAACGTTGGGCTGGTATTTAAGAAGAGGCCCAAAACCCTTGATGGGGGCCCAAAAATAGCCTAGGAATATAATTGGTGTTAAAATTAATTAGACCATATACAGTCAAATAACGAAGCCCAATTAGAAAGGGCCCAAAACCCTAAATATTAATTAATTTTGTAATTAATTAATAAGGGATAAATCAGCTGTCAAGATGAGTCCCAATGAGGATATAAATCCTTGAAGATTAACCCATAAGGGACCTGATAGGATAAGGAATCAGTTTCCTACTTCCTAGGACTCCAAAGTCCATTTTAATTCTGAGACTTGCCCACCAAGTCTCCTAACCCAAGTCCAATTCAAGGACTCCCAATACCTATATAAGGGGCCTCACCCCCACCAATCAGAATGACATTTTTTGGCTTGATTCTCTAATTCAAAGAGATACGTAGGCATCTCGTAAAGGCAGAGTTAAGCTACGAAACACGAGAGCAGCCATCAAAGGCCTTGAGCTCCCGAACCTTAGTAATAAATACAACAATCAATATACCCTAGTTTTTAATCCATAACATTTGGCGCCGTCTGTGGGAAGGAACAACAACAACCATGGCGAGAACACGGAGTGGACACAGCACCCCTGACGGAACATCAGCTGGGACGACTCAAACAATTTCGTCGATGGTGGAGATACCCCCACACTCATCCTACGCCTCCACCCAAGGAGGAACCCCCATAGGGGAAACTGAGCCTCAGCCACAAGGGACGAATCCCCTGGCTCCTCAAGGGACGAATCCCCAACTTCAGCAGATATATGCACCTGTGAACTCTCAACCTGCAAGGTATGAGTATTCAACTATTGTTACCACTAATCCCCCTATGGGATGCCCCTTTACCCCGAGGTTGGAGGAAGTGGACATACTGGACTGATTGAAGCACGGGGGCAAACACCCCCTACATACGAGGTTTTGCTCCTATCCCGGAGGATCAGGAATTTTCTGGTCCTTATACTGGGAGAGATTCCGAATCTTCGGATGATGAAGTGGCCCCAAGAAGGAAGCGTGCTAGAAAAGAGCCGATACCTAATGGTAACCAACGTCCCAGGAGCACCCGAGAGATGAATTCCCAAGAAGTGCAGGAGAGAATCAGGGCTCACGAGGCTGAGATTCAAAGGTTCAAGCGCGACTTGAAGGTGCACCAGGCCCCCAGACCCCCACTACCTCCAAGGGGGAGAAATCCTCCTCCAATCATAGACCTGGATGGTCCATTACAAAGAAGGACTGTTGTCCCAAGAGCTGATCCAAGCAATCTTCTTCCTCTTGGAGATCCTGATGATCCTACTCCACCATTCACTGAAGAAATAATGAGCGCTCATATCTCAAGGAAATTCAAGATGCCCATTATCAAACCTTATGATGGCACTGGAGATCCCGCTAACCATGTCAGGACGTTCTCTAATGCACTGTTGTTACAGCCCGTGAACGACGCTATTAAGTATCAGACCTATCCTCAAACCCTGTCGGGAATGGATCAAAGATGGTTTAGCCGTTTGCCTCCGAATTCTATTGGGTCTTTCAGAGAGTTAAGTCAGGATTTTATTAAGCAGTTCATCAGTCGGAGAGTGCATGAGAAAATCTCAGCATCCCTCATGAGCATTGTGCAATGAGCAAAAGAGTCCTTGAGAGACTATCTGAATCCTTTCTTCAAGGAAGCCTTGAAGGTCCCGGATTTTGACGACAAGGTGGCTATGATAGCACTACAGCAGGGAACTAGGGACAAGTTCTTCAAGATGTCATTGGCCAAGCGCCCTCCTGAAAGCATGTTACAGCTCCAAGATAGGGCCGGGAAGTATATTATGGTAGAGGAAATTATGAGGAAAACGGTAGTGAATAACGAGCCTACTTGTGGCAAGAAGCGGAGGACTGATCTGGAATATATTGCCAAGGACAAGATTCCTAGAACTGAGCGAAACGTTGATTCAACCCCAAAGAAGGGAGGACATGGGCAAAAGTTTACTGAATATGCTAAGTTGAATGCTCCTAGAAGCCAGATCCTGATGGAAATCGAGAAGGATAGAGATATTCATTGGCCTAAACCCCTAAAGGCTGATCCTACTAAGTTAGATAAGAGAAAATATTGCAGGTTTCACAAGGATGTTGGTCATGACACCGATAAGTGTAGACAACTGAAAGATGAAATAGAGTTCCTCATTCAGAAAGGAAGATTGAGCAAGTACACTGGAGATGGAGGAGATAGGAACAACAATGGGAGAAAGAACTTTGATGATCGTAGGAGGGACCAAGATGATCAGGGGCGAAATCCCCAGCATAGGGGACCGGTGATAAATGTAATCTTTGGAGGCCGCGACCCCGAGGGTCTGTAATAAATACAATCTTTGGAGGACCAACTGCTGCAGGTTTTTTCAAGAACTCGAGGAAATCTTATACTATAAAAGTTATGCATATTGTTGGGGAAGCCCCGAAGAGGGCTAGGACAGAAGTGACAATGGAATTTGATGATTTTGACTTGGAAGGTGTGAAATTTCCTCATGATGACCCGCTAGTCATAACCCCGATAATAGGGAACAGTCCGGTGATGAGGATCCTCGTTGATAATGGTGCCTCAGTGGGCATACCGACCGATATACCGATATATGGGTTCGCAGGAGTGGAGTGCCCCGTGGAAGGGATAATTAAGTTACGAACGACCATAGGTCAGGAACCAAGACAAGCGAACAGATGTTGGACTTTGTGGTGGTGAAGGCTAGTTCAACTTATAACGCGATTATGGGAAGAATAGGGATACATGCCTTCAAGGCAGTCCCTTCTTCCTATCATTCAGTGATGAAGTTTCCTACCCGGAATGGGATTGGAGAAGAGAGGGGAGATCAAAAGATGGCAAGAAGTTTTTATGTGGCCTCTCTTAGGGCAGATGGAGTTGGGGGGCAGGTTATGCCTATTAAAGACCTCGATATCCGAGAGAATGATGAGAAAAGAGGGAAGCCAACAAAAGATTTGGTTTCGATTCCTTTGGCTCCCGAGGATCCTGAGAAAGTGAATTTCATTGGAGTAACACTAGAGGAGCCCCTTAGAGGGAAGTTGGTGAAATTTTTGCAAGAAAACAGTGATGTGTTTGCATGGTTGGCAGCTTATATGCCAAGCATAGACCCGAGACTAATCACTCACAAGCTGAACGTGGATCCAAATCGAAAGACTATGAAGCAAAAGAAAGGAAGCTTTGCTCCAGAGAGGTAAGAGGCTATTAAACAAGAAGTAGAGAAACTCTTAGAGGTTGGTTTTATTGAGGAGATACAGTTTCCGGAATGGTTAGCAAACCCTGTGATGGTAAAAAAGGCTAATGGAAAATGGAGGATGTGTGTGGATTTCACCGATCTGAATGACGAATTCCCTAGGGACTATTTCCCATTGCCAAGGATAGATTCATTGATAGATGCTACTATTGGTCATGAGATGCTGAGCTTTATGGATGGATTCAGTGGATATAATCAGATCAAGATGCAAAAGGATGACATCCCAAAGGTATCATTCATTACTGACTTTTGTTATCTTGTTATGGCGTTTGGTCTCAAGAATGCAGGAGCCACCTATCAAAGGCTGGTAAATAAGATTTTCAAGGATCTTGTTGGCAAAACCATGGAAGTTTAGGTTGATGACATGTTAGTCAAGAGTCTAGTGAAGACTGGTCATATAACCCATTTGAGGGAAGCTTTTGAGGTCCTAAGATACCACAAAATGATGCTGAATCCTGCAAAATGTGCTTTCGGAGTGGGATCCGGAAAGTTTTTAGGACTGATGGTCTCCAAGAGAGGAATTAAGGCCAATCCCGATAAAATAAAGGCAATCTTGGACATGGAGTCACCAAAGACTATCAAAGATGTTCAAAAGCTCACTGGAAGGGTTGCTGCGTTAGGGCGATTCATCTCCAAATCTGGGGACAAGTGCTTGTCATTCTTTAAGTCCTTGAAGAAGGTTAAATATTTTGTGTGGACTGAGGAAATCCAGAAGACATTCGAAGAATTAAAGAAATATATGGCCCAGGCCCCGTTATTGGTCAAGCCAGCTCTGAATGAGATCTTATACTTGTACCCGGCCGTTTCGGAAAATGCCTTGAGCGCTGTATTGGTTAAGGAGGAACTTAAAATCTAGAAACCCGTATACTGTGTTAGCAAAATTCTGCATGGGGCTGAGTTGAATTATTCAACTATTGTGAAGTTTGCTTTAGCCTTGGTAATGGCTTCATAAAGTCACGTCCTTACTTTCAAGCTCATCAAATTGAGGTACTAACAAATCAGCCATTGAGAAATATTATTCATAGCCCCAAGGCTAGTGGGAGGCTGATTAAGTGGGAAATAGAGTTACGAGAATTTGATATCAAGTATAAGCCACGAACGGAAATAAAAGCCCAGGTATTGGCTGACTTCGTGGTGGAATGTCCATACCCAACCAAGAAGTCGGGGGGCAGGAAGATACTATACCTCTAAACACAGAAGGTGATATAGGAGACAAAGAAAATGATGTTAAGGAAAAGGAATATTGGGTTCTCTATTTTGATGGAGCATCAAAAATAAATTCAAGTGGAGCAGGGCTAGTTTTGCAAAGCCCCGATGGGTTCTTGATTGAATATGCTATGAAGCTAGACTTCCTAACTAAGAATAACGAAGCAGAATATGAAGCTTTAATAGCTGGCATCGGCCTAGCAGGAACACTGAGGGTCAAGAACTTAAAAGTCTGTGGAGACTCGAAGTTGGTCATATCCCAGGTCAAGGGAGAGTTTGAGGCAAGGGATGATACAATGGCTAAGTATGTCCGCCTAGTTAGGGCTGTGATGACTCAATTCGATGAATGCCATGTTCAGCACATCCCAAGGGAGGAAAATGCCAAGGCAGATGCATTGTTAAAGTTTGTTTCATCTGAGATAGAGGAAAGTTCAGGAAGTGTATACTTACGCGTTTTGAAGACACGGAGCATTGATATTAATCTTGTAGCTCCTATAGAGCTGGGAAAGTCATGGATAGATCTCATTAAAGCCCATATTCAAACTGGTTGGCTGTCAAACGATGTGAATGAAGCATGAAAGTTGGCTGCTCGAGCATTGAGATACTCCTTGATCGATGGGATTTTGTACAAAAGATCTTATGTGGTTCCTTGCTTAAGATGTCTCAGGCCCAATGAGGATGCCTGGCTCTTGAAAAAGTACACGAAGGTATCTGTGGGAAACACCTGGGGGTAGGGCATTGGCTCATAAAATAACTCGTTTAGGCTTTTATTGGCCAGAGATGATGGCTGATGCCAAAGAATATATGAAAAAGTGTGATCATTGTCAGAAACATGCACTTGTTGTTCGACAACCCCCCGAGATGTTAACTTTCATCAACTCTCCCATCCCCTTTGCTATGTGGGGAATGGATATACTTGGGCCTTTCCCCATGGCCACGGCACAAAGGAAGTTCCTGATTGTAGCCATTGATTATTTTACTAAATGGATTGAATCCAAGCCTTTGGCCAAGATCACAACCAAACAGGTTGCACAAATCCTGTGTGAAAATATCATGTGCCGATATGGAATTCCCCGTATCCTAGTTACCGATAATGGAACGCAGTTCAATAATGAGGAATTCAAGAAGTATTATGAGGAGAATGAAATTGAGTTGCGATTTACCTCTGTGGCTCACCCGCAAGCCAATGGGCAAGCGAAAGTGGAAAATCGAATAATCCTGGATGGACTAAAGAAGAGGATCGAGAAATCTAAGAATAACTGGGTGGATGAAGTACTCCCAATACTTTAGGCTTACAGAACTACTTGTAGAGTCACTACCGGAGCTACTCCCTTCATGTTAGCATATGGGGCAGAAGCAGTTGTTCCTGTAGAAATATCGCACTCATCTCCCCAAATCCAAGCTTTCAATGTTGGGGAAAATGAGGAGGGGAAAAAATTGGCCCTAGATCTAATTGATGTAGTACGAGATGAGGCACATGCGAACATAGTGGAATACCATAAAAAGGCGTCATTCTACTACAACCTAAAGGTTAAAGAAAGGTTCTTTAAGCAAGGTGACATACTTAAATAGAAGGTGCAAGCTTCCGGTGTTGGGAAGAAAGGAAAACTTGCCCCAAATTGGGAAAGGCCATTCAAGGTCAAAAGTGTTCAAGGAAGAGGAACCTATAAGCTCGAGACTATGGATGGTTTTGAAGTCCCAAGAACCTGGCATGCGCAGAACCTGAAGGTTTACTATGTGTAAAATAATCAAGCATGATTCTCACTTGTGAAGATGACAAGTAGGTTGAAAAGCACCTTGAAGCTTTGCTTGTGTAGGATTTTATATTTTTATTTCAGTAGGATTTACATTTTAGTTCATGATTGTTAAGGGTTGAACCCATACCATATAAGGTTTTGAAAAACCAGACTTTATATTACCAAGTTGGAATTATTTCAACCCTTAGATATCCAAGTTGTGATAATACTTTGAGTGATTTTTACAAAAATCATGCTTTGATTATTAAAAGAAGAAGACTTCAAGAATTCTTCCATTATAAAGAGTGCTCACTGTACAACTCTTAGAACCAAGTAGTTCAAGTTATTGATCGCCCACCTTAAAAGCATAACACTTAGAAAGTGCTGAAAAATTTAAAGGGAAGGTTATGAAGAATGAAATAGCATAAATAAACCCCAAAGGGTAATAAGTTTCGGATACAAATAAGTTTAAAATACATTATGTTAAAAAACAACAAACACGAAAAACTAAAAATACTACTCCTCCATGTGGGAGCCTTCCTTCCCCTGCTCCTTCTCATCACCTTCCTTCTCAACATCCTTCGCGGGAGAAGTAGGAGGTGAGGTAGTGCTAGGATCCAGGATATGATCATCAGGCTGAGGAGAGTTGAAGAGATCATCCAAGCTATCCTCTGTCTCTAGATGTTCAGGACTTATAAAGTCCTTGGGATCTACTAGGCCATGATGCTTCTCTGAAACTGCCTTCACAGCCCCATTCCATCCCTGGGTAATCTGCAGAGCCTAAAGACCCTCATCATGGATTTCCATGAGATTTTTGAATTTCACAGAATCCATGTAATCATCAATGATGGTTTCCTTATCACTCTGAAGCTTAACCAGCTCAGAATGAGCCTTAGACAGCTCCTCACCCTTGGTCGCCAGCTTCTTCTCCAGAACCTCAGCCCTCTCTTTCCACTTCTTCATCTCCCTCTCGAATTCATCCTAGTTCCCCTTCCAGGACCTAGCCTGATGAAGGGCCACCTGGAAGTAGGTGTTGCTTTGCACAAAGAAACATGAGTTAACACAAGTTTATTAAGAGGGAAGTTGGAACTTAAAGAGAAAAGAAAGGGATGTTACCGCATCTTGGGCTTGAGAACCCAGAAGCTCAATGGACTCAATGTCACTCCCCATGACAATGTCAGTGAAGTCGTGGGGAGTGATAGAGTGATACGACCAGTCCTTGGCATGTTTGGTGGATCCTACCACTGTATCACTTCTTCTGAAGCCCCCAGTTGGGCCTAAAAGAGTGTGCCTTCAAGGGGGATCCACATCATCCCCAAAATCCACCACCAGGGCGTGGGGCCTAAGGAAGGAAGGAGCATAAGGCTTGCTCTTGGGGTCTTTGTTCAGCTTGGCCCTCTTCTGGCGGCCAGATTCCCCCTCCTTAGGCCTATTGATATTATTAATGGCCTCACAAGCTGAAATGAGAAAGAAGAAAAGCATTAAAAATCTGGAAATAATAGAGTTGCAATAAAAGAAAGAATGAAATAGTTGCGCAGGTAAAGTTACCCTTATCACTGGCCTGAGAGAGACCAACTTTCTTCAAGGAGAACTCATCTAAAAGGGTCCAAGTATTTGTTCTCCCATCATCCGAAAAAAAGGCTTGATAGGCCACCTCCTCCTCATCAGTTAGTCTAATGCTAGTGGGACTACCATCTGACACTTTACAAAAAGGCCTACGGAAGAGTGTGGCCCAATCACCCGCATCCCAAGTCATCCTAACAAAGTCATCTCTCCTGTAACGCCCCCAAATCCGGGGTCAGGAATCTGGGTCGTCACCCCATCCTTCACTCATGTGTAACCTGTATTGATTCAATAATCCAACAGACCCCAATCTCACGCACACACACACAAGTTATAGCCTTAGAAATGATGTACAAAATGTAATCTTCTTTTATTACACTCAAATGTACTTTACAAGATCTTAAACAATTATTCATAACCTCTATATGAAGTTATAATAATTACTACTAACATCTTATACCTATCTAGATACTCTGGTCCACCTGACACAAAGCTGTAAGGGATTCTCCCAACGATTTCAAGTGACTAAGTCACATGCCGTCATACTGGTAATCTGTTATGTTATGACATTTAAAAGAAAGCAAGAGTGAGCAATAATACTCAGCCATAATAATCAACAGTATGAAAAGACTGTTAAAGGAAATTATATTACTCCGTACAAGGATACGTGTTTATTCAAAGTAGTTTTCTTGGTGATACACACCAATTTTCAAAACAATTCTTTGATTGACTTATTAGTCTGCAAAATACGTTAATGGTAAACCCAACACCTAGGCTTGGGTTATGGTATTGCATCTCAATTCCAATAGGAAGAATATAGGACATTCATTGGAGCCATCGCATATGATGATCAGTCATACTACGATAAAAGTAACCTTTTCTACTAGTAGAAGGACGACACCTTCGTATCCCGGTTATCACCCTTGCCGCATACGGGCTATGTGTCCTCATTTCGGGTATACACACACTTCGCAGGTCCTTAAGTACATATTGTACCGTCTCCTACGGTACCAGTAGTCTATCCAATACACGAAGTACTTGGATCCTACCCCTCCTTTGTACTTTAGGAAATCCTATCATATCTCGAGAACTCGAACCTCATCGAAGTTCCCCCAAACATTTTCCTTGTTTATAGAAACAGCTTAATTTATTAGTGTATATATGTATATGTATACGTACTTCCGAATTTTTTCGGAGGAAGTACTAAGAATGTGAGTTGACCATTATCAACAGATAATTAAGTAGGGGGGGTTTCTTTTGAAACTATATTCAATATTTAAATAAGTCGAGATACTATTCTTCGACGGTCTAAAATTATTCGAATAATTTTCCGAAAATCAGAAAGTATTTTTAATCAGGTTATATGATTTTTAAATCATAAATAAATCATTTAATAAATAATTAATATTTAAATATTAATCGTTAAATAATTAATCCTCAAATAATTATACTTTAAAATAATATTCGAAATAATATTCCTCAACTAATTTATGTTTTTGTAATTTAAAGTAATATTTGATAATAAATCGGGTTGGAAATAAATAATCGTTCGAGAATACTTCTCCTATAATAAATGAACAATGAAATAATATCCATTATTTGAGAAATTAAATCTAGTTGAGGAAATACGATCTTTGGAGATCGTTTCAATAAAAGTTCGAGGTATTTAATGTTTCGCAAGTGGACATCGAGTCCCTTGGAATAAAATAAGTGCAGACTTTTGATCGTCCAAAACATCACCGAGATGATTCCCTGGTTTTTACTATAATATACATACCGACCGACTCCCGGTCTATAATATACATGTTACTCTATTCTCTAGCATTAACATTTTTCAAATATAACAACTCCGGAATATATTCTCCGGGTTTTTATAAACTTACACCGACCAATCCTCGATCTAAATATATATCGTTTCAAATCCGGTACTTTTATTATACCAAAATCATCATATCTTATGATTCAATATATAACAATTTATAAATCTCCGTAAAACATTTATCATGCATATATTGCAGTATTTAAAAGCAATCACACACGACAGTTCTAAAAGGTAGGGTTTGAAAACTTCCGTGGAATCCAAGATACGTTTTCCGACTTCCTCTCGTTCTGGGTTTTCTATTTAACAAATATCATAATCTTAATCAGCATTCCTACTCTCATCACCAACTTATATTCTATTAAGTTCAATACTTCATAATTTTCAATATTCGACCGACTCGAAATAAGTATCAATCCTTGGTCGAAACGGACGGTCAAAGTAGTCTTATAGAGTTGACTTTACCGAATGTTACTATTACGCGACTCGCATTCTATCATTTTTAATAAATCGTAAAATTAGTATTTTAATACAAAACCACCTCGAGAAGCTTCTTGAGTGCTTGTAATATTCATCCTAAAAGTTTCATTTTGATAAAATGAATTTAATTAGGTGAAAAGCATTTCAAAAGTTCGGTCAACTACGGAGTTTTACTATTCAAACCGCACCGCTTTCACTAAAATGTTGATATCTCTCAAACCGTTAACTCAATTGACGCACCGTTTTCGCGTATGCGATCTAGAAAACATTTAGAACAAATAATTTAAATTTCTGGTAATAGGGGTGAAAATCCCTAAGTGGCAGTTTCCTAACAGGGGGTTGTTTTTGACATTCTTACTCCGCGCGACCTCGGCTCCGACATTTTTATAAAATTGAAAAATCATGATTTTCACTTGAAATTTTTATGGAAGTTAGGAAACTCAATTTAATACTCTCGGTAAAATTTCATGATTTATGAACATTTTTAAGTTGATCCTTTTTATTTTCAAAGTTCGTAATTCGTAGCAGTTTTTGTCGCATAAATCACTTTTAGTAAAACGGCCATAATTTTTGATCCGTAAATCGGAATCAAGCGATTCAAGCACCTAAACGATCCTTATAACATTGTCTATCATAATCAAGGGTTATTTCTCAATAAAATACAGTTTACATCTTCGGGACTTTCTGCAGAAATTTAAAGTTATGTTTTGTTCATTTTAACGAGATTACGGTTACGATCGGAGTTTCGTTTACGCCTTAAATCATTATAATACCACCAACAATCAACATATCATCATCAACACACTAACTCCTCTCAAGAACATCATGTTCTTGAGGCAAAAATAATCAACCTTAAATCTACTTAGCTAAACATCAAGATTACAACAATACTCCCACCAAAACTATGTTTACAACTACATACTAAAAGGATCTTGAACTTAAATCTTAAATAAATTTGGGTCAAAGACTTTTACCTTTCTTGATAGCTTGAGATGTGTTCTTGATGATGGTGAAGTATTGGGAGTGCTTAGTATGGTTTTTGGAACCTAAAACAACCATTGAAATCAAGAAACCAAAGAAGACTTACTATTCATGCTATTCGTTATCAACTTTCTTGATTTTATTTCACCCATCAAACCTTGATAAAAAGAGCTCAAAGATTTATCTTACCTTATTTTGGTTGTTAGGAAGCTTGAGAATTAATGGGAGGATTTATCCATGGCTAGAGCTTGAAGTTTTGATTTTGATTTCTTGGTTGAAGAAGAAATAGCCGAATGGATGAGGTTGGTAGAGAAAGAAGTGTTTTTGTCCTTGCTTCTTGGTTGTTTCTTGGAAATGAGGTTGTGATATATTTTTATTTGATTGATATTCCTTAGTATCTATCCTAGGATTTGATCTTTGTTGCAAATCTTGGGGATAAATCCAACTAGCTTCCTAGTTTACATGCTAAGCCACTTGTTTAGCTCTTTTAGCTCACTATTTGATAGCCTTGGTTGACCATCCTACACCTTAGCTCACTATTTGATAAAGTAACCATGGTTACTTTTCTACCATGGTTAGTTAGTGCGTTACGTTTATTTAATCGTTCACGCGTTCGCTCGGTCGCTTAAATGTTTTTGTAATACTTTCTCGTAAATGGTTCGCGATGTAAATCCTTTCGTATTTAATCTTTGTGTTTTGAATTATCATGCTTGAATATAAATCCGTAGGGTTTTAAATTCATAATTATATTATGATTCCCGTAATCCTCGATGATTCATAAATATGGTCATTTTTCAAAGTTCATTTTCTTCGAAAACTAATAGCGTTTACATACACTCATTTGGTACGTATATTCACAATATCAACTCGAAATCTTAAATTAAAGACTCGTATATGGTGTGGTCGCAAAAGTTTTTTTTATTAGACCGCAAGGTTACTATTCATAAAGGTCTTTTATCGATGTCAAAAATTTGGGTTCTTACAGTCTTCCCCCCTTAAAAGTATTCCATCTCGGAATCAGTTTAGAAATAGGCGGGGATACGCTTCTCACATGACCACCTCGAGTTCTCACGTTGATTTCGCAGTATTGGATCTCTTCATAAAATTTCCAGTCATCCGTCAAATATATTTCCGGGTACTCGTTCTTGTAGACCTATGACCTCTACACGTTACTCCACATACGCTAAGTCTGGCTGCAAGTTTATTAGCTCGTTTTCAATCATATGTTTGGCGTTGACGGTTAAATTTCCTAACTTCGATTCGTGGTACTCGTTATAAACTTGGTGAGTGTTCGACGATGGTGCTAATTTATAAGCCAACCTTCTTAGTCCTTTAAAGATTTCAACTGGTCCAATAAACCTTGGGTTCAACATTTCTTTACCTTTTGAATTTCATCACTCCCTCCCCGGGAGGCACTCTCAACAATACGTGGTCTGTTACGTCGTACTCTCTGTCCTTATAGTTCGGTCCGCATATCTCTAGTGTTCATCATGGGCTGCCATTAGCCGGGTTTCTGATAAGTTCAATGAATTCCTTTGGTCTGTTGACTTAACTATGGTCCGAGTATACTCCGCTTACCAACTTCTTCCCAATCTAAGGGAGAACACTTTATTCTTCCGTACAAAACTTGGTAGCCATTCCAATGCCCGTATGATAACTCGTTATTGTCGGTAATTCGATTAACGTCAGCTGGTCACTTCATTTCCCTTAAAAACCGATAATATAGATGATTAGCGCATCTTCTAGTGTTTGGAATCATCCTTCAACTTATTCGTTTTCCTATATCGCTCCTACTAGTGCTAGAGTTTTATTCCTTAACGTTTTCCCATTTTGGCGCATCCTCTCTGTCGATTAAGTCATGTAAGAAGTTCTTGTTGCATTTCTACACGCTTGTCTCCTGCTACACGCTTAGCACTAGCTTTAACATTTCTTCCCGTAGTAACGTAAGGCACGTCGGGTCCTGTTGCCATCTTGAAGGAAGCATCATTTCATACGCAATTGATTGATACGCTTTTGGAGTCGTGGAACGCTCAGCTTCCGTTATCGGTCGGACTTCTTTAATCATTCCCCGTATAATATCTATAGTACTACGATACCTTCTGGATCGTACTTGTTATTCTCGCTAGCGTCTTAGACGTATTCGCGTTTATTGGTACCTGTCACCAGTGGCCTTTATAGGGCATGTACGATCTTCTTTTTCTTCTATCAGCTCCGACAATGACATCCTTCATTCCTCCACGTTTTCCTTCGTAAGGAATATCAACGACTATTTTTCGTATGCTAGAGTGGTAAGTACATCTACACGAATTATCTGTCAATAATAGGCGATTCCCCAAACCGTTCCAAATAAAAGGTAAGCCGCTAGACGTATCTTCAATGGTCAGGATAGTCCTCTCATTCTACCTGTCGATTTGAGAAATCTAAGTTGTGCCTCTATCCGTCCTTTTTCGTAAAATTTCTTGGGAAATAGTCCCGGTTGTGAAATTAAATCTTGGGTCCTTGCGTGGCGCGATATCACGGGGTCTCTCTATCACCAATTATCTCTTTCGCGCTCATAACAATTTTATAAAGCGGAGATCTATCATTTGCATAATAAAATAAGCGGTCTTATTTAACCTATTACTCAAAATCCTCAAACAGTACGACGGCTAACTTGGTTCTTGAGAATCCTCTTTCAAAATTTATTATAATAAACTCTCACTCCCATTTGGGTCATTTACAAGCTTCAATCGCCAAAATTTTAATCTTCGCCTTGCCTTTTCACTTTCAACCATGTCGTGTACTGACTTTCCTAATCAATGACATCCCTTTCATATTCGGTCATGACTAATATCTTTTAAAGTTTTTTTTTCTTTTTAGGTATCTTTAAGTCTTCCTGTTAGGTACTAAAGGGTTCTCTTCATGCGATCCTTCTCATCAGTTGTCCTGAAATTTATTAATCCCAATCTATCTTTTACTACTTAAAGTATCGACCACCATATTGGCCTTTCCTTGATGATAATAGATTTCTCAATCACGGTCCTTTATCAATTTGACCAAAACTTCCACTCCGTGTCCAGCATAAGTAAAAAAATCCAAATTTTCCTCATATGTTAAACTCTTTGTCCCTTTTTAGTGTGAACCTTATCGCGATTATTCTAGATTATTATTATGATGCCTTATGTCACGGTCCTTAAGCTGCGTAGACGTATCATACACTTCACACAAAATCCAATTTTTATCGTCGAGTATTTCTAACACGGGGTTGCTACTAACATTACCTTCACTTTTTGAAAATCTTATTCCTCAAATTCATACATGCTTGGTCTTTCCTGAATTTATTAGTACCTATCCTGATAATGTTTCATAGAAGTGTACCTCACTAATCACGTTGTATCTCTATTATCATTCTTCTATAACCATATTAAAGATCCTTATGATAATAACTAAACATGGTGTTCCTTTTTTGAAAAACAACTTACTTATCACGATGCTCTGATTGCACTATCATAGCACTGAGCTTTTAGTCTCATACTACAACAATCGGTTCTCAACTATACCTCTCTTTGTAGGGAAGACAATTAGCCTTGGCAAAAATGATTTTCACGATATCGATGAAATTTAGACAATCTTAACAAGATTTCAAAATCTAACATCTGAACAAATAATGAGCTCTGAATAAAAGAGTCGCAACACTCAGAAGATTTATAACTTGGAAGGAAGAATACAACAAGGATTATCCTTCCATGTCCTTAGAATTTTATATTGTGATATTATAGAGAATATCCATCGAAAGCAATGATTGCTGAATAATAATATCATGCGAATGATACTTATAAGATTTTCTCATTGAAAGAATACTTTTCTTTTCGAATAATGAAGGAAATTTGAAATAACATTCTCAACCAAAAGTTAACCATTGAGATTTCAAAATGATGCTATTTTGAAAGAAGGAATTTTATTCAGTGATTAACAAATAAAGAAGTATGTTGTTCTTCAATCACTTTATGATTTTAAATGGATAATCTTTATATAAACGAAAGAATAGAAATTTCATGAACGAAATATTTCATAAAACTGAATATGAATTGTCGTTTGAGTAGGAGACCTAGTTAGGTCTCAATTAAATCATTCTTTGAAAATTTCATCAACAATTAGTCTTTCATATATAATGCATCATGTAAAACAAAAAAAATTGATTGGAAGTGGAACTGGAAAAATAATAACTAGTCCATATCAAACAATATTATCAACCGGCTAAGAAAATGGCCAGCACAATTGGTTTGGCCCATAGCAACTAGCTAGAACGATTAGCTAGACTTTCATCGTATTAATCAAAATTTCGACTAGTTTGGACATTAACTAGTCGTTCTTGAGAACATATACAACTAATCATATTTCTGTTTGTTCGAAAGAGAAAATCTCAATATCGTAACCACTAAAGAATTTATGGCTACCTGGATGACGATTTCAAAATAAGGAGTTTTCCAATTTGGGCCGAGAAAGACAATTATAACTCTGAATCGAGTGGTCTTGGCATCGTAACAATCTATAACCTCTTATCAAATATTTTTCTTGCCAATAAAAGGGTATACTCAGAGGTGTCCTCGTTCATATACTTTATCAGATTTTCAAATAGAATTGAATTCGGAATACCAATATCAAATTGATACCCTTACTATGATTTCAAATTTCAATATACAATTTCATCCCGATTAGAAGAAAGGATTCCCAAGGAATCTATGGATATTATATCATCCATGTTTTTAATAATTTTGTTAAATATTTACAATCTCGATTGAGAAGAGTAAGTATGAAAGAAGAATCAAATGAAGATATTCATTATGAATATTCGTCAATGAATTGAGGAGAGAATTTTTTTTGGATAATTGAAATAAAGTATAAATAGCTCTGAGCCGAACAAGAAGATCATAATCTATGAATGGAAGTTCATTGATCAACTAAAAGAATTGAACAAGTCCTGATGCGGAGAAAGACTATTCAAGATGGGCACATCAGAAGTTCAAAGTAGGGAACGAAAAGGATTGTCTGATATGACTTATCAAGGCAATACGAATGATCAATATTTTGGAGAGAGTAGCGTGACGGTGAGTAGATGCCAAAATAATTCACTGATTATCCTAACCCTCATCATCATTCGTCCGAGGATGATCCCATCTTTTCATTTTTGCAATTCCATGTTTCAATTAGTTTCTCTTTCAACATCATTTTAAAATCGCTTACTAACTTGAATTTCGCACGTATATCTGTCATTCCGACGTTTTACCTCGAAGAGCTTACTCAATAATATTCCAAAAACATCTGTTAAGCCGATAGTTGCCTGCTACACGCATCCGTTACTAACTATAAGTGGCCAGCTCCCCCTGGGAACAGATCAAAGAGATCTCTTAGGGATCTTAATGCAGTCCATAAGTTCAGTGGCATGTGTGTGTAATTGAACATATATTACCGAATATATTAGAGGTCTACGAGTATATATACGTAGCCTCTGACATCATATCTACCGAAGAATTCCGCTCTAGACTCACTGGTCTATCCCTTTTCAAAAGGTTTTAAGATCGAACCATCGCTCGTTAGAATCTTACGCCATTTAATTATAGACATGCCATCGATTCTCGATGCTCTTAATTTTTAATCTAAACCATCAAATCCTTACATGTTACGTGCACTAATAATATCATGTAGTGTAGTCGTCTTACGTTAACATTCTTATATTACATTCAAATATTCCTTAATAGAAAATATCCTTAAGGGTATATTGGACACTATCTCTGGTGAATTCGTGATTAATACAATATTCACATCCTCCTTGGTAAAATGACACCTTTAACTAGTTTGAGTCAATAACCTCAACTGTATATTAATAATTAGACTTTATGGTTCTCACATGTGATGCCCCTTCATGGGAAACTTATAAAGAACTACGAGTAACAAGGCTCGTGTTATCAAAATTTACATATGGTGTTGGTAATATCGTCTTTACCCCAAATGCCCCGGAGACTCATCTCCGAGTTCTACATCCACATCCTTGCCAAATCATATATGATTATATTTTTTCTTCTCATCATTCTGATAATCTCTAATGGTTCTATTAGTCACACTTTAATACCTCAAATATACATTTAATCTAACCTACACATTGAGGCTACATCCGTAGTCCAATGATGAACTCTATATGAGCTCTTACGAAATCTCACATCTAGACAAAATCCTAACACTCTCGTCTCTAAGTACTATAACTTAATGCTCTGATACCATTTCTGTAACGACCGAGAAATTACGCTTGTATTATATTATAATAAAGATAAATTATGTGTATTATTATGTGATTAACTGTGTAGAGTCGTTAAACCCTAATTGCTATGTGCTACGTTTTGTTTGTTTTGATCCGAACGTGTTTTGGATATTTATTGAGTATTTTACCGTAAGTTAAATATTTTATATTAAACCTGTACAACTCAAACAGTGTTTTAAAAGCCCGTATTTCAAACCAAATTATTGGCCCTATTTTTCCAAAAACGACCTATACCATATCGCTATTCTGAACCCCTAGACGTTTTACAAATTTACCTTTTTCGCGAAAAATGACTTTTCCGGACCCCTTCGGGTACCAAAAACCCCACAAAAATCACATTTTATTTTTATATGATCATGAAATTATCATACATCATTTTTCTTTGCATTTTTGTAATATTCACAATTTTTGGGAATTTTTGACATTTATTTTGTATTTATAGGATATTTAAAAATTTATTATTAATACCCAAAAATTATAAAAATTGGGGCCAAATATTTTTATTAGATGTGTAATTAGACCCTTAATTTTATTTAGGGGTATTATTTTCATAAATATAAATAGCTGAATTATGGTTAATTAATTAGTTAATTATAATTAAAAAAATCAGAAAATCAAGAACAAGTAGTGTTGGTGAAGTTCATGGAGAGAATTAAACTTCAGATTTCATAGTGATTCTGTTGCTCAAATCTTTCATGTGAGTAACCAAAATGATCCTCTCGATCTCTACTTTCTATTCATATCATCAATTTCATGTTTTGTTGCTTCGATTTTCAATTTGTATCTTAGGGTTCATGAACTGAATTTGGGAATTTTTGATTGTGGGGTTCTGGGTTGAATTTGATGCTTGGTATAGTTTCATATACTTGTTTATAATTGATTTGTGCTATTTATTTGAACAAACAATTGTTCTAAGTGTTAGTTCTTAGTTTCAAGTTTATGTAATTTTATTTTAATTCATTTTTGAAGTTACATGAATCTGAGATTGTTGTGGTTATAGGGGTGAGATTGTAGAAGTAATAAGCTTTATTTTAAGCTATTATTCGTGATTTTTAGTATACGAAATAGTGGATTTGGTATTTGGCCGGAAAATTTCTTGATTTGATCGGAGTTTTAGTTACAAGGGTTATTAGGATTAGGTAAGGCTGTTTTCAGATTTCTGGTGAAATTTTGAATGGAATCGATGTGTGAATCGATCCAAACGATGCCCGAATCGGCTGTAATCAGCTCGCCGGACATGGATATCGAGCTTGTTAGAGGTGATGGTGGTGTTGGCCGGAGATGACGGGGAGAGGGTGGTTGAAGGTGATTAGGACGACGGTTGGATTGCTGCACTACTGAGGAATCGAACGGGACAAAAACCTTGCAGAAACAACGATCTATACGTTTGAATTGGGCTCGCCGGAAAACGCAGGCGGTGGCCGGAGTTTTCCAGTTTCTGGCGGGTTGACCGTGTTCTTGAAGACCCGATTACCGATCCGTTAACCCGGAAACCTTGACCGGGTTTTGATCCTTAAAACTCCAAATCAAATCCCTAAAACCTGTTTCTGTTTCTGTATTAGTTATTTATTTTAATCAGAAAAATCAGTTTTATAAATTTTGAAAATTCTATTATAAATTTTGTTTTAAATTCTGAAAATTATTATAATTAATTTCTAAATTATTTTATTAATTTAGAAATTCAAATTTAATTATTTATTTAATTATTTATCTAAATATTTATTAGGTATTTAATTAATTAATAATTAGATAATTAATTAATAAATAAGGATTAAAAATAATTGAATAATACGAATAATAATTCGTTAATTAGTTAAATATTGCGAGTAACTCGTACCTATATGAGTAGTGAATCGATAAGTTATAATTATTAATCGAGTGATAATTATTAGAAGAGTGTCGTACTAATTATTGGTATCGAATAATTAAATACGGTTAATTAATTAATTAATTAATTGTATAAGTCATAAGAATAATAATAATAATAATAATAATAGTTTGATAGTTATACGATGAATGTGAGTAGCTTGTATTTATACGAGTAGTTGATCGTTGAGTTAGATTATGATTCGAGTAATAATTATTTATTCGACAAATAGCGTATCAGTTAATTGTATTGATTGATTATTTGTAAATAATCGATTTAATCGAGTAAGTAATAATAATTTGTAAATAATTATAATAAATTGTAATTAATCCTAATAATTAGGGATTAATTATTTTAAAACACAATAATTATTAATTAATTATTTAAAAATATAATTAAAGATTATTTAAATATGATTAATTATTTATAATTAATTATTAATTAATTAAATCCTGTTTAATTCATAATAATTAAACCGTTAGTCCGATTTGAGCGAAACGAAGACCCCAAGACTCAGAAAAATGAAACGAATTCAATAAAAATAATTGTAAATCATAATTTCCTCCGAAAGAGAGTTGTCTTGTGATGGAAAATGGTTTATAGACCCTAATAGGGGTAGAATCGAGTCAAATAAATCCTGAAAAATTATAATAAAATCAAATAGGGTTAGTTAATACAGGTATGAGTCTAGTATCGATTCTAAAAATATTTATAAGTCCAAAAATCAACTATGTGCTTTATGTGCTATGTGCTTTACGTGGTTATGTGAACCTTATGTGCTATATAATTATATATGTATATATGCGAGTTAGATAGAAACACATGGGTAGATTGATAAGGTTGTGTAGTATCAATTCGAGATAAGCGTATGTAGTAAGTTATCTAAACGACTATCTTTCTATTATTGATTCAGTATCAGCAAGGCAGATCAAAAGCATTTCAATTGTTTCGGATGCTAAACTTTGGACTGGATGGTTACGATATGGGTTGGGTTTTGCCCAGACCTTTAATTAATAGGCCATAGTTACCTGAGTACTCATTATGTTGGTTGGGTCTATGCAGTTGGGTATAGATCCGCACTGTATCCTGACTGATCAGCAGGTTATAGTGCATATGTTGGTTCTTGTTTCTAGTCTTGTTCATCTAGCACTCGCCAGTGTTGGCAAATTATTATTCTATACAGAAACAGATGGTTGTTCAAACAAGCCGTTTATGGATTAAGTTATTCTTCTTTCTTTATACTATATATATATTAGAGTAAATTACACTTTGCACCCCTTATAAATATTTACTTTTTTGGTTCGATCTTAAACTTTTAATTTTGGCAGAATGCATCCCTTAATTTTAAATTTCACTTCATATTGCACCCTTTTTATAATTTTCGTCCAAAATAACCGTTATTGTCAGAGCTAAAGTCGGAATGTTTTTAAAGTTTATATAATGACGATATGCACCCCATAATTTTAATATTTTGACGATATGCACCCTATATAGTTGTATAGTTTATACTTTATTTTAAATTTTCATAACTTTTTAAATCCATAAAAATATAAATTTTAAAATTAAATTAAAAAATAAAACATTTAACAGACAAACTGGTTAGGGTCGAGTGTGATTTTTTAAAAAAATAAACGAAAACCCAAAATTAATGTTATAAAAACGATCCAAATCAAAACCAAATGCTATAAAATTAATGAAATCTTGAACCCAAATATAAACATAAAATTCTATGGTTTTTAGTAAATTATTATATGATGAAATCCAAACCAAACCGAATAAAGTAGAAAATTTTGGTTTGTGTAGTGTAGTTCAGTTAGAGCTATAAACGAACCGAACTCGGACGAACTCAAATGAACTTTTAACGAACTCGGACAAAATCTTAACGAACCGAACACTGTTCGATAAGCTTTTCGGATAAAATTTCTTGTCTGAACTCGAGTTCGGTCATATTCGAACTGAACATGAACTGTTCGCGAACACAACGAACCGAACCGAACACAAACGAACATGAACTGTTCGCGAACATCATTTGTATTTTTTTTAAAAAAAAATTGAATATTATTTGAAGTAAAAAATTATATCAAACTATTAATATATATTTTTTCATAAATAAAATATATATTTTAATTAGTTATAAAATGTATTTAATAAATATTATTAATAATACATATATTATTTATACATATAATATTAGAAAAATAATATTTTTTTCGAACCGAACTCGAGCTTAACGAACGAACCGAACTCGAACCAAATACGAACCGAACTCGAGTCGAACACCTTAAAAGTTCGATTCGGTTCGTTAAGATTATCGGACAAAAAATGTTGTTCGAACTCGAGTTCGATAAGCTTATCGGACGAGCTTTTCGAACTCGAACGAACCGGACGAGCTAAACGAACAACTCGGTTCATTTACGGCCCCAAGTTTAGTGGATTTCAAGAAAAAGATTGTCCAATAACATTGCATGCATTCTACGAGTTTTTAATTTGGTACATATTTTGTAGCTAATTTATTTTAAAAATAAACATAAGAACATGAATCAAATGAAGTATTTAGTAACGCTAAAACATTTGAAAAATTAGGAAACTTATAGTTTTAATTGAGATTTATTATAAATATATTAAAACAAAAATAAGAAATTATGAATTATAAAGATTGTTCCGAAAAGTGTTATCAAAACCTAGACACAAATATTTGTTAAAATAAATATCTTTTGATATTATTATTTAAAAATATATATAATTTAAAATTATCTACATAGTATTTAAATTAAATTAATTTGGGTAAAAGACTTTTTTGTGATTTCAATTCATATTTAATAGAGAATATTTATATTTTAATTATTTTTTAAGTAAAAAAATATTACTTAATATTATCATACAAATTTATATATTTTTTGAAACGATTCGAAATTAAAATCGGGGTGTAATCTGTTACAATATTATAAATACAGGGTGCAGTTTGTAATAACATAAACATAAAAAAAAGTATTCCGATTTTACCCTTGAAAACTGTTAAAAGAGGTACGATATAAAACGAAATTAAAAGTTGAGGGATGCATTCTGCCAAAATTAAAAGTTTAAGATCAAACTGAAAAAGTCAATATCTATAAGGGGTGCAAAGTGTAATTTACTCTATATATTATTGCAGGCTTGTTGAGCAATTTTGGCTCATCCCCTTTTATTGTTATTCCTATTGTTTTACAGTTAAGGTAGAGAATGAAACCCATCAGAAACCGCGTAGTCAAGAAGCGAGTCAAGCAGCGGGATCCTCTTATACCAAGAGTGTTCATCCCTATCCCCGAAGAGAGCTTTGAGTTACCAGATCAGGTGTAACAGGATAAGTAGTATTGTTGGTTTGAATAAAAGTTGTGTGGTGAGAATGTAGATAGAATAAAGTTTTGTAACAAAGAGAGTTCTTGAGATAGATTGTTCTTATTTGGGTTTGTTATAAAATTAGTGTGTCGTTCTTGTTTTCAACTCTTAACCTTAAAAGATCCTGAGTAGCAGTAGTTCGGGGTAATTATTATATGTATATTCCGCTTGTGCAGGTTTAGTTTGTAGTTAATGTTAATAATGCCCCAAATCTATACCCCGGATTTGGAGGGTGTTATAGTTGGCATCAGAGCATAGGTTTTGACCCTTGAAAACAAGAACATTAGGATTAAGATAAGATAGGAAGATCATATAGGATAGAAGTAAGAATGTTAGGGTTGTTTGTTTATGTGATAAGAAGTTATGAGTTTTAGGATTGTGATTTGATTGTTCTTGTGTTATTATTGTTATGTATATTAGATGGCTTCTTCGTCGTCATCTACGGAGCGGACTGAGTCAGACGCAGTGGTAGCACCAGTACTAGCCCCAGCATCAGTGCAAATTTTTCCTCCAGTACCACCACCTCCACCATTGCCACCTGGACCAGCACTAGAGATACCCCCTCCACCAGAGGTACCAGACTTTGTCGATTATTTCCCTTATTTTGAGCCGGAGATACCTGATTTTCCACCTTTGGAGTTTCCGATGTTTGATATTCCTGATATGGTTGGCATTCCACAGTGGGAGGACATAGAGCCACAGGTTCCTATGCCACTGTTTGAGATTCCAGAGATTCCACAGATGGAGCCAGAGATAGAGCCACCGGTATATGCACCCATGGAGCAGCCTATTTTATTTCCTGCACCGCTAGCTGTTTATGCCCCTGTGCCCGGAGTGTACCAGTTCCCGCAGCCAGAGTTTATGGATGAGGTAGTGGTGGATGAGCCATTACCATTGCCTTCTCGAGGTTCCTGCACAGATCTTCGTGAGCATCACACAGTTACATATCAGCGGTACCAGTCAGAGAGAGAGGAGAGAGTCAGATGGTAGGATCAGTGTAGAGAGATCCTTGGGTTGTTTGAGACATAGGAGGACGGTCCAGTTCGAGCACTTCACCCAGATTACATCTTGAGGGAGAGATTACGTCAGATCCATAGGGCTGGTTCTCAGGAGCTTACTGACTTGAGGCAGCAGGACATTAGTACCGAGGCAGCATATCGCAGGGCGATGAGGCTCACAGAGGCTGTGTTAGAGGCTTTGCAGGAGGAGCTGAGCCGTGTGCCACCAGGATTCTGATCTTAGCAGACGGAGGAGTGTTGTACCTTGTATATTATTTGTAGATAGAGGAAGCTTAGTATTGTATGACTAGTGTGTATGAGGGTAGTTACTAGTTTTGACTGATAGCAGTAGCAGTACGACTGACATATCATAGACTTTTGTATCAAGCATTGACACCTGCAGCTGGTGTCCTACCTATATATATAAGATGAACTTTTTCACGTTTTCTGTATTTTATTTTTCAGTCATTTAAGCATTTACATTTATTTTACTGTTTTACCGTTGGATATTTTAAAATATTGTTTTATTCACAATTATGTTGCACCCTTTATGTTTTCAAAATTTTAAATTATTTTAAAAGGGTTTATTTAAACCTCGCACTATTTTTACTCATTTATTTAGATATTTAATAAAAAAAATTCTTTCTCCATATCAACTGTTTTAACGTTGTTTTAATATTATAAAGACTGTTCCTATTTCATAACACTTGTTTAGTAAATTGTTATCAATAGAACCCATTGTTTTATTATCAGAAATATGGCACCTAAAAGAAAAGCACGACCCGACTCGTCTAACGGAAATACCGAGGGCCAAAACGATAATAATTAGATGGATCAGATGTTTTATCTCATGCAACAGCAGATGCTGATGATGCAACAACAGATGCAGCAGCAACAACAGCAGTTTCAACAACAAATGCTACATCAAGCTGCTCATCCAGGATATCAAGTACCACTAGCAGCACCTGTAGTTACTTTCAAACAATTTCATTCGGTAAAGCCTCCAGAATTTGCCGGTTCTACAGATCCTATAAAAGCGAGAGCTTGGCTGAAGGAGATAGAAAAGGCTTTTACGTTGGTTAAAGTTGAGGAAGAACAGAAGACGGATTTTGCCAGCTACTTTCTGAAAGGCGAAGCTAATTACTGGTGGGAATCGAAGAAAGCTTTGGAAGGTGAAGGTGTGGTGACCTGGGATAGATTTACTGATTTTTTCTTGGAGAAATATTTTCCTCGCTTCATGAAGAACCAGATGGAGATCAAGTTCCTAGAACTAAAGCAAGACAACTTATCGGTCGCGGATTATGAGACCAAGTTCACTGAATTGCCAGATTTGTTCCTGAGCAAGTGGATATGGATGAAAAATGGGCCCTGTAAATTCCGTAAATGCTCAAGTATTGATTGATTCAGGAGCTACGAGATCTTTTATTTCTTAAAGTTTTATCTCTAAGATAGATTGTGAGGTTCAGCGGTTAGATGAAGTGCTAGTCATTAAAATAGCAAATGATGATCAAGTTATGGTAGATCGAGTATGTCCAAGTTGTGATATTGAGATAGGAAGATGTCATTTCTCAGTTGACTTGATACCTTTCAGGTTAAGAGAATTTGATGTTATTTTAGGAATGGATTGGCTAGCTAGTAATAATGCTCAAATTGATTACGCAAATAAGAAAGTGAAATTGCAAACTGAAGAAAATACAACGGTAATATTTAAAAGTGAGAAACAAAAGCAGAGATTTTTAACAATGATGCAGATGAAACGATTGCTACGTCAAGGATGTCAAGCTTACTTAGCTTATGTGTTGGATACCGACAAAGAAAGCCCGAAGATTGAAGATATTCTTGTAGTTTGTGAGTTTTCCGACGTCTTTCCAGATGAACTTCCAGGACTACCACCGGATCGAGAAATCGAGTTCACTATTGATTTGGCGCCAGGGACTGAACCAATTTCGAAAGCATCATATCGAATGGCACCTGTTGAAATAAAGGAATTAGCAAAGAAATTGCAAGAACTTCTCGACAAAGGAATTATAAGGCCAAGTGTATCCCAATGGGGCGCACCGAAATTGTTCGTGAAAAAGAAGGACGGTAGCATGCGACTATGTGTCAATTATCGGGAGCTAAACAAGTTAACTATCAAGAATATATATCCTTTACCTCGCATAGATGACCTATTTGATCAACTGAAAGGAGCAGCATGGTTTTCGAAAATTGACTTACGATCAAGTTATCATCAATTAAAGATCAAATCAGAAGATATTCCAAAGACTGTGCTCAGAACGAGGTATGGACACTATGAATTTCTCATGATGGCTTTTGGACTGACGAATGCACCTGCAACATTTATGGATTTGATGAATCGAGTATTCAAGAAGTATCTGGATAAGTTTATCATTGTATTTATTGATGACAATCTAATCTATTCGAAAATGGAAGAAGAACATGCATCACACTTAAGAACGACATTGGAGACGTTACGAAAGGAACAGCTGTATGCGAAATTTTCGAAGTGTGAATTTTGGTTAAAGGAAGTGCAATTTTTAGGACACATCATCAGTATTGAAGGAATTCAAGTGAATCCAGCGAAGATTGAAGCTATTCTCAATTGGGAAAGACCGAAGACTCCAACGGAAGTCAGAAGTTTCTTGGGATTAGCAGGTTATTACGGAAGATTCGTTAAAGATTTTGCAAAGATAGCCACACCATTGACGAAGTTGACACGAAAGGATGAAAAGTTCGAATGGAACGAGAAATGTGAAGCAAGTTTCCAAGAGTTGAAGAATCGATTAGTAACTGCACCTGTGCTTGTTTTACCTGATGATCAAGGAGACTTTGTTATATACAACGACGCTTCTTATCGAGGAATTGGATGTGTTTTGATGTAACATGGCAACGTGATCGTATATGCTTCTAGACAACTAAAGCCGCATGAATAGAAATATCCAACGCACGTTCTCGAACTAGCAGCAATCGTATTCGCACTGAAGCTCTGGAGACACTATCTCTACGGCGAAAGATGTGAGATTTACACGGACCATAAAAGCTTGAAGTATATTTTCACACAGAAGGAACTCAACATGTGACAGCGACGTTGGCTAGAGTTAATCAAGGATTACGACGTTTCAATCAATTATCATCCAGGAAAGGCCAATGTAGTAGCAGATGCGTTAAGTTGAAAGGAACGATTGAATTTGTTAACATCTTCAGAAGATTTAATCAAGGAATTCGAAAAACTGGAGATTGAAGTTCGTGTTCTAGAAAGCTCTACTGAAATGATTTACGCTATGGCTTTTCAGCTGGAACTATTGGAGAAAATAAGAAGGTGTTAAGAAGAAGTAATGGATCAGGAAATTGACAATTTGACAGGAGAAGAGATTACCAGTCAGAAGGATGCCAAAAGAATTTTTCGAGTTGCTTCAAGAATTTGGATACCTAACGTTCCGGAATTAAAAGCGGAAATTTTGCAAGACGCTCATAGTTCAAGACATTCGATTCATCCCGGAAGCACAAAGATGTACAGAGACCTGAAGGAAAACTTTTGGTGGCCAAATATGAAGAAAGAAATAGCGTAATGGGTTAGCAAGTGTTATACGTGCCAAAGAGTGAAAGTTGAACATCAACAGCCGAGTGGACTACTACAACCACTAGATATTCTAGAATGGAAATGGGAGCATTTAGCCATGGATTTTGTTGTGGGACTTCCAAGGATGAAAGCAAATCATGATGCAATTTGGGTTATCATCGATCGATTAACGAAGTCAGCACATTTCCTTCCGATTAACGAAAGCTTTTCATTGGACAAGTTAGTGCACTTATATCTCAAGGAAATCATTATGCATCATGGAGTACCCGTGTCTATTATATCGGATCGAGATCTCCGTTTCAATTCAAAATTTTGAAGACAAATCCAAGAATGTTTAGGAACCAAGTTGAACATGAGTACTGCTTATCATCCACAAACGGACGGGCAAAGTTAAAGGACAATCCAAACAATCGAAGATATGTTACGAGTGTGTGCAATAGATTTTGAAGGTAATTGGGAAGAGTACTTACCACTAGTGGAATTTTCTTACAATAACAGCTATCAAGCAAGTATCGGGATGCCACCTTATGAAGCTTTATATGGAAGAAAATGCAGATCACCTACATGTTAGGATGAAGTTGGAGAACGCAAGATTCTAAGTCAAGAACTGATTCAGCAGACCAAGGAAAAAGTAGAACTTATCCGAAAGCGACTTGAAGCAGCGCATAATAGACAGCGTAAATATGCAGATCTATCCAGAAAAGATATGGACTATCAGGAAGGGGAACATGTACTGCTAAAGGTATCGCCATGGAAGGGATTAACTAGGTTTGGCAACAAAGGCAAATTAAAACCTCGTTACGTTGGACCATTTGAAATTTTGAAGAAAGTCGGAAAGGTTGCGTACGAGTTAGCTTTACCACCCCATATGCAGCATATTTATAACGTATTTCATGTATCTATGCTTAAGAAGTGTAATCCTGATACAAGGCATGTAATAGGATATGAGCCAATAGAACTTCAGGCAGATTTGTCATATGTAGAGCAGCCGATAAGAATTTTAGATCGGCAAGAAAGGGTATTAAGGAATAAGTCTGTATCATTAGTGAGAGTTTTGTGGAGAAACCCAGTGGTTAAAGAATTAACCTGGGAGCTCGAGGGTGATATGTTAGAAAAGTATCCTCAGTTATTTACATAGTGTGATTCTGAGGACAGAATCCTGTTAGGGGGGAGAATGTAACGACCGAGAAACTACGCTTGTATTACATTATAATAAAGATAAATTATGTGTATTATTATATGATTAACTGTGTGGAGTCGTTAAACCCTAATTATTATGTGCTACGTGGTGTTTGTTTTGATTCGAACGTGTTTTGGATATTTATTGAGTGTTTTACCGTAACTTAAATATTTTATATTAAACCTGTATAGCTCAAACAGTGTTTTAAAAGCCTGTATTTAAAACCAAATTATTGGCCCTATTTTGCCAAAAATGACCTATACCATATCGCTATTCTGAACCCCTGGACGTTTTACAAATTTACCTTTTTCGGGAAAAACGACTTTTCCGGACCCCTTCGGGTACCAAAAACCCCACAAAAATCACATTTTTATTTTTATATGATCATGAAATTATCATACATCATTTTTCTTTGCATTTTTGTAATATTCACAATTTTTGGAAATTTTTTACATTTATTTTGTATTTATAGGATATTTAAAAATTCATTATTAATACCCAAAAATTATAAAAATTGGGGCCAAATATTTTTATTAGATGTGTAATTAGACCCTTAATTTTATTTAGGGGTATTATTTTCATAAATATAAATAGCTGAATTATGGTTAATTAATTAGTTAATTATAATTAAAAAAAATCAGAAAATCAAGAACAAGTAGTGTTGGTGAAGTTCAAGTAGAGAATTAAACATCAGATTTCATAGTGATTTTATTGCTCAAATCTTTCATGTGAGTAACCAAAATGATCCTCTCGATCTCTACTTTCTATTCATATCATCAATTTCATGTTTTGTTGCTTCGATTTTCAATTTGTATTTTAGGGTTCATGAACTGAATTTGGGGATTTTTTATTGTGGGGTTCTGGGTTGAATTTGATGCTTGGTATAGTTTCATATACTTGTTTACAGTTGATTTGTGCTATTTATTTGAACAAACGATTGTTCTAAGTGTTAGTTCTTAGTTTCAAGTTTATGTAATTTTATTTTAATTCGTTTTTGAAGTTACATGAATCAGGGATTGTTGTGGTTATAGGGGTTAGATTGTAGAAGTAATAAGCTTTATTTTAAGCTATTATTCGTGATTTTTAATATACGAAATAGTTGATTTCGTATTTGGCCGGAAAATTTCTTGATTTGATCAGAGTTTTAGTTACAAGGGTTATTAGGATTAGGTAAGGCTACTTTCAGATTTCTGGTGAAATTTTGAATGGAATCGATGTGTGAATCGATCCAAACGATGCCCGAATCGGCTATAATCAGCTCGCCGGACATGGATATCGAGTTTGTCGGAGGTGATGGCAGCGTTGGCCGGAGACGACGGGGACAGGGTGGTTGAAGGTGATTAGGACGACGGTTGGATTGCTGCAATACTGAGGAATCGAACGGCACAAAAACCTTGCAGAAACAACGATCTGTACGTTTGAATTGGGCTCGCCGGAAAACGCAGGTGGTGGTCGGAGTTTTCCAGTTTCCTGCGAGTTGACCGTGTTCTTGAAGACCCGATTACCAACCCGTTAACCCGGAAACCTTGACCCGGTTTTGATCCTTAAAACTCCAAATCAAATCCCTAAAACCTGGTTCTGTATTAATTATTTATTTTAATCAGAAAAATCAGTTTTATAAATTTTGAAAATTCTATTAAAAATTTGTTTTAAATACTGAAAATTATTATAATTAATTTCTAAATTATTTTATTAATTTAGAAATTCGAATTTAATTATTTATTTAATTATTTATTAGTTATTTAATTAATTAATAATTAGGTAATTAATTAATAAATAAGGATTAAAAATAATTGAATAATACGAATAATAATTCGTTAATTAGTTGAATATTGCGAGTAACTCGTACCTATACGAGTAGTGAATCGATAAGTTAGAATTATTAATCGAGTGATAATTAGTAGAAGAGTGTCTTACTAATTATTCGTATCGAATAATTAAATACAGTTAATTAATTAATTAATTAATTTATTAATCTTATAAGTCATTAGAATAATAATAATAATAGTTCCATAGTTATACGAAGAATGTGAGTAGCTCGTATTTATACGAGTAGTTGATCGTCGAATTAGATTATGATTCGAGTAATAATTATTTATTCGACAAATAGCGTATCAGTTAATTGTATCGATTGATTATTTATAAATAATCGATTTAATCGAGTAAGTAATAATAATTTGTAAATAATTATAATAAATTGTAATTAATCCTAATAATTAGGGATTAATTATTTTAAAATACAATAATTATTAATTAATTATTTAAAAATATAATTAAGGATTATTTAAATATGACTAATTATTTATAATTAATTATTAATTAATTAAATCTTGTTTAACTCATAATAATTAAACCGTTAGTCCGATTTGAGCGAAACGAAGACCCCAAGACTCAGAAAATTGAAACGAATCCCATAAAAATAATTGTAAATCATAATTTCCTCCGAAAGAGAGTTGTCTTGTGATAGAAAATGGTTTATAGACCCTAATAGGGGTAGAATCAAGTCAAATAAATCCTGAAAAATTATAATAAAATCAAATAGGGTTAGTTAATATAGGTATGAGTGTAGTATCGATTCTAAAAATATTTATAAGTCCAAAAATCAATTATGTGCTTTATGTGCTATGTGCTTTACGTGGTTATGTGAACCTTATGGGCTATATAATTATATATGTATATATGTGAGTCAGATAAAAATGCATGGGTAGATTGATAAGGTTGTGTAGTATCAATTCGAGATACACATATGTAGTAAGTTATCTAAACGGCTATCTTTCTATGATTGATTCAGTATCAGCAAGGCAGATCAAGCTAGAGACCGAAGGCGGTGAGTTGAACCAGGTTAAGTACGCACAAGGCAAGTTTTTCCCCTATTCTAAATTCAGAATAGTGAGTTATACCCCATTTTTCATATCAGTTACACCTTGATAATTCTTGTTCATATACACAGTTACACAATTATTGATTCTTGTTTCTATTTCATTTCAATTCTTGATTTCTCTCAATTTATTGAATTCCCTATTAATATTCCAATACTTTTACCCTTATTACATATACTCTGATATATCCTGGTGTTAGGATACATCAAAAGGATTCCGATTGTTCCGGATGCTAAACTTTGTACTGGATAGTTACGATACGGGCTAGGTTTTGCCCAGAGCTTTAATTAGTAGGCCATAGTTGCCTGAGTACTCATTATGTTGGTTGGGTCTATGCAGTTGGGTATAGATCCGTACTGTATCATGACTGATCAGCAGGTTATAGTGCATATATTGGTTCTTGTTTCCAGTCTTGTTCATTTGGCACTCGCTAGTGTTGGAAAATTCTTATTCTATACAGAAACAGATAGTTGTTCAAACCAGCCGTTTATCGATTCAATTATTCTTCTTTCTTTATACTATATATCTTATTGCAGGCTTGTTGAGAAATTTTGGCTCATCCCCTTTTATTGTTATTCCTATTATTTTACAGTTAAGGTAGAGAATAAAACCCATCAGAACCCGCGTAGTCAAGAAGCGAGTCAAGCAGCGGGACCCTCTTATACCAAGAGTGTTCATCCATATCCCCGAAGAGAGCTTTGAGTTACCAGATCAGGTGTAATAGGATAAGTAGTATTGTTGGTTTGAATAAAAGTTATGTGATGAGAATGTAGATAGAATAAAGTTTTGTAACAAAGAGAGTTCTTGAGACAGATTGTTCTTATTTGGGTTTATAATAAAGTTAGTGTATCGTTCTTGTTTTCAACTCTTAACCTTAAAAGATCTTGAGTAGCAGTAGTTCGGGGTAATTATTATATTTATATTCCGCTTGTGCAGGTTTAATTTGTAGTTAATGTTAATAATGCCCCAAATCTATACCCCGGATTTGGAGTGTGTTATAATTTCTGTAACGCCCCCAAATCCGGGGTCAGGAATCCGGGTCGTCATGCCATCCTTGACTCATGTGTAACCTGTATTGATTCAATAATCCAACAGACCCCAATCTCACGCACACACACACAAAAGTTATAGCCTTAGAAACGATGTACAAAATATAATCTTCTTTTATTACACTCAAATGTACTTTACAGGATCTTAAACAATTATTCATAACCTCTACATGAAGTTACAATAATTAATACTAACATCTTATACCTATCTGGATGCTCTGGTCCACCTGAGACAAAGCTGTAAGGGATTCTCCCCACGATTTCAAGTGACTAAGTCTCATGTCGTCATACTGGTAATCCGCTGTGTTGTGACATTTAAAAGAAAGCAAGAGTGAGCAATAATGCTCATCCATAATAATCAACAGTATGAAAAGACTGTTAAAGGAAATTATATTACTCCGTACAAGGATACGTATTTATTTAAAGTAGTTTTCTTGGTGATACACACCTCTTTTCAAAACAATTCTTTGATTGACTTATTAGTCTGCAAAATAACTTAATGGTAAACCCAGCACCTGGGCTTGGGTTACGGTATTGCATCTCAATTTCAATTGGAAGAATATAGGACATTCATTGGAGCCACCGCATACGATGATCAGTCGTACTACGATAAAAGTAACCTTTTCTACTAGTAGAAGAACGACACCTTCGTATCCCGCTTATCACCCTTGCCGCATACGGGCTATGTGTCATCATTTCGGGTATACACACACTTCGCAGGTCCTTAGGTACATATTATACCGTCTCCTACGGTACCAGTAGTTTATCCAATACACAAAGTACTTGGATCATACCTCTCCTTTGTCCTTTAGGAAATCCTATCATAACTCGAGAACTCGAACCTCATTGAAGTTCCCCAAGCGTTTTGCTTGTTCATAGAAACAACTTAATTTATTAGTGTATATATGTATATGTATACGTACTTCCGAATTTTTTCGGAGGAATACTAAGGACGTGAGTTGACCGTTGTCAACAGATAATTAAATAAGGGGGGAGTTTCTTTTGAAACTATATTCAAATATTTAAATAACTCGAGATACTATTTTTCGACGATCTGAAATTATTCGAATGATTTTCCGAAAATCAGAAAGTGTTTTAAATCAGGTTCTATGATTTTTAAATCATAAATAAATCATTTAATAAATAATCAATAACTAAATATTAATCGTTAAATAAATAAACCTCGAATAATTATACTTTAAAAGAATATTTGAAATAATATTCCTCAACTAATTTATGTTTAAGTAATTTAAGGTAATCTTTGATAATAAATCGGGTTGGAAATAAATAATCGTTGGAGAATACTTCTCCTATAATAAATCAACAATGAAATAATATCCATTATTCGAGTAATTAAATCTAGTTGAGGGCATACGATCTTTGGAAATCATTTCAATAAAAGTTCGAGGTATTTCATGTTTCACAAGTGGACATCAAGTCCCTTGGAATAAAATAAGTGCAGACTTTTGATCGTCCAAAACATCACCGAGATGATTCCCTGGTTTTTACTATAATATACATACCGACCGACTCTCGATCTATAATATACATGTTACGCTATTCTCTAGCATTAACATTTCTCAAATATAACAACTCCGGAATACTTCTGGGTTTTTATAAACTTACACCGACCAATCCTCGGTCTAAATATATATCGTTTCAAATCCAGTACTTTTATTATACCAAAATCATCATATCTTATGATTCAATATATAAAAATTTATAAATCTCCGTAAAACATTTATCATGAATATATTGCAGTATTTAAAAGCAATCACAACACAACAGTTCTAAAAGGTAGGGTTTGAAAACTTGTCTCGAATCCAAGATACATTTTCCGACTTCCTCTCGTTCCGGGTTTTCTATTCAACAAATATCATAATCTTAATTAGCATTCCTACTCTCATCACCAACTTATATTCTAATAAGTTTAATACTTCATAATTTTCAATATTCGACCGACTCGAAATAAGTATCAATACTTGGTCGAAACGGACGGTCAAAGTAGTCTTCTAGAGTTGATTTTACCGAATGTTACTATTACGCGACTCGCATTCTATCATTTTTAATAAATCGTAATATTAGTATTTTAATACTAAACCACCTCGAGGAGCTTCTTGAGTGCTTTTAATATTCATCCTAAAAGTTTCATTTTGATAAAATGAATTTAATTAGGTGAAAAGCATTTCAAAAGTTCGGTCAACTACGGAGTTTTACTATTCAGACCGCTTTCACTAAAACATTGATATCTCTCAAACCGTTAACTCAATTGATGCACCGTTTTCGCGTACGCGATCTAGAAAAGGTTTAAAATACATCATTTGAAAATAGTTTTTTCATAACAGGGGTGAAAATCCTGAAGTGGCAGTTTTCTAACAGGGGGTTGTTTTCAACATTCGTACTCAGCACGACCTCAGCTCCGACATTTTTATAAAATTTTTATGGAAGTTAGGAAACTCAATTTACTACTCTCTGTAAAATTTAATGATTTATGAACATTTTTAAGTTGATCCTTTTTATTTTCAAAGTTCATAATTCGTAGCAGTTTTTGTCGCGTAAATCACTTTTAGTAAAACGACCATAACTTTTGATCCGTAAATCAGAATCAAGCGATTCAAGTGCCTAAACGATCCTTATAAAATTTTCTATCATAATAAAGGGTTATTTTTTTAAAAACTATAGTTGACATCTTCGGTACTTTCTGTAGAAACTTAAAGTTATGTTTTGTTCATTTTAACGAGATTATGGTTACGATCGGAGGTTCGTTTACGCCTTAAATCATTATACTACAACCAACAATGAACATATCATCATCAACAAACTAACTCATCTCAAGAACATCATGTTCTTGAGGAAAAAACAATCAACCTTAAATCTACTTAGCTAAACATCAAGATTACAACAATACTCCCACCAAAACTATGTTTACAACTACATACTAAAAGGATCTTGAACTTAAATCTTAAATAAAGTTGGGTCAAAGATTTTTACCTTTCTTGAGATCTTGAGATGTGTTCTTGATGATGGTGAAGTATTGGGAGTGCTTAGTATGGTTTTTGGAATCTAAAACAACTATTGAAATCAAGAAACCAAAGAAGAGTTACTATTCATGCTATTCATTATCAACTTTCTTGATTTTATTTCACCCATCAAGCCTTGATAAAAAGAGCTCAAAGATTTATCTTACCTTAGTTTGGTTGTTAGGAAGCTTGAAAATTAATGGGAGGATTTATCCATGGCTAGAGCTTGAAGTTTTGATTTTGATTTCTTGGTTGAAGAAGAAATAGTCGAATGGATGAGGTTGGGAGAGAAAGAAGTATTTTTGTGCTTGCTTTTTGGTTGCTTCTTGGAAATGAGGTTGTGATATATTTTTATTTGATTGATATTCCTTAGTATCTATCCTAGGATTTGATCTTTGTTGCAAATCTTGGGGACAAATCCAACTAGCTTCCTAGTTTACAAGCTAAGCCACTTGTTTAGCTCTTTTAGCTCACTAATAGTGTTTACATACACTCATTTGGTACGTATATTCACAATATCAACTCGGAATCTTAAATTAAAAACTCGTATATGGTGTGGTCGCAAAAGTTTTTTTTTATTAGACCGCAAGGTTACTATTCATAAAGGTCTTTTATCGATGTCAAAAATTTGGGGTCTTACATCTCCACTTGGGGTTATTCTCACCTATGGATACCATAAAAAATGTGGGGAATTTTGGGCCGTTGACGTATTAAAACCCAGCCCGGTTGAGATAAAGAACTGTTATAAAGCTGAAATTTTTTTCTAAAGACAGCTACAGAAAGGGGAAATTTATTACTATGACATAGAACCATAAAATAAATAATATTCCTCCATGCATTAGGAGGGAGCTGACATGGGTTTATCTTTACATCTGCGAGCAAACGAGGGATAAATTCGTGAAACTGGAACCTAAGACCTGCGGTTAGGGCTCCTCGATAAATAAATAGTGTATCACCCTCCCAATTACATGTTCTATCCCCAGGGGCGGCCGGGGTAATCCTAAGGTGGGGAGGAAGTTTATACATGGTGTTAAAAGCCTCAATTCTACCCTCAAACTTGTGAAAAGTGTTACCATGATTATATGAATCTAAATCATATAAAGAGGGATATTCATCGCCTTTGGAATTTATCATATCAATGAGAGAAGTATAGGGAGATTGGATTTGAATTGCAGTACCTCTCTTGGAAGAATTCATCTTTCCCAGTCGAACTAGATCGCGATCCGCTATTGATGTTCTTGGGATGAAGGCTTGAAACCCAGAAAAAGTTTGAAGATGATAAAGCTGCGGTGGCTGAGATCGCCAAAAATCGCCTTTCTAGAGAGAAGCTTGAGAGAGGTTTGAGAGAGGTTTGAGAGAGGTTTGAGAGAAGTTTGAGAAATGAGAAGTGAAATGAGGATTCTCACTTCTCACTTCTCTTTTATAGCCGGAAACCTCAAGATATGAAGTGCCTAAAGCCCATAAGGCAAGGCCCAATTTGAGAAAAGTCCACTAACAGGGAAGCTTTAGGGACATTCTAGAAGCAGGAAAAGAAACTGAAAGGTCAAAAATTGACCAGAATTTTGAAGAAATTATTCGATCAGAGTCCTGATCGAAAGAAGGAAGTTCTGTGATCGAAATTTCATTCGATTATAGGGGTAAAAATTCACTTAGTTCGATCAGAGTCCTGATCAAAAGAAGGAAGAACTGTGATCAAAATTTCATTCGATTACAGGGGTAAAAAATCACTTAGTTCGATCAGAGTCCTGATCGAAAGAAGGAAGCACTGTGATCGAAATTTCATTTGATTACAGGGGTAAAATATCGTTTAGTTCGATCAGAGTCCTGATCGAAAAAGGAAGAACTGTGATCGAAATTTCATTCGATTAGAGGAGTAAAAAGTCACTTAGGTCGATCAAAGCCCTGATCGAAAAAGGATAAATTCCTGATCGAATTTTCATTCGAACAAAAAGGCAGAAACATGTTAAATTCGATCAGAATCCTGATCGATTTCGATCAGGATTCCTGGCCTACTCCACCTCAGATCTCACTGTCAAAAATATACTCAATTCGATCAGGATCCTGATCGATCTCGATCAGGATTTCTGGTCGAAATTTCATCGACTAGAGTAACAAATTATAAGCTAGTTCGATCAGGATCCTGATCGATTTTGATCAGGATTCCTGGTCGATTTTTCATGATTCCTGGACGAAATTCCATCGACTAGAAGGACAGATTGGCAGCTAGTTCGATCAGGATCCTGATCGATTTCGATCAGGAATCCTGATTGATTTTGCATATCTCCTGATCGATTATGAGTCGAAAATTAAGAATAAATCCAGAAAATAAGAATAAATTCTGAAAATTAAGGGAAAAATTCTTGAATATTAAGGAAAATTTCCTGTGAAACCCAGAAATTAGTTAATAAGGGAAAAATACTAGATAAATTCCTAAAAAGTGGAAAAGATAAGAAAATAATAAGGAAGTTTTTAAAAAAGAACCCTGAAGCTGTGTACAAGGAAAATCGTTGTAAATGTGTAGGTCGCTCCACACTTTACGCCAAAACGATACCCTGTAAGGGAACGAATGAACTTAACTTCTGCGAAATCTTTTACGGTTTCCCAGAAGTTGGGGGGCAAACGATAGGGAATAAAATAAATCCAGATTGCGTAATTGATATCGCATTAATTATATTAACATTGGGATGACAGTTAAGAAGAGGCCCAAGACCCTTGATAGGGGCCCAAAAATAGCATAGGAATATAATTGGTGTTAAAATTAATTAGACCAGATACTGGTAATCAATCATTTCCCTGGTTCTTTATGAGGGTCTTGAGCAGCTGATCTTTTACTCATATTATAAGTCTTAGCCTTAGTTGTACTGGTCGTCAAACCTTTTGATACACTCCCTCCCATGCTATTTCAGGAAGCACTTCTACAGTTCTTGGCAACATGCCCCACCTTGCCACAATTGTAACAGGTGACTCCTGGATTTCCCACCTTACATTCTGACGCGTAGTGTCGTTTCTGTCCACACCTGAAATATTCAGTATTTTCCTTACACTTTCTACCGTGCCTTTTATCACATTGCTTACACTCCGTTATAGGTGACTTAACCGACTTGGCTTGATTAGAGCTGGCCGAAGTTTTACTAATCATGTTTACAGAAAGACTTTTCCCTCTAAATTCTTTATTCTTACTCCTTCCAACCTTTTTATGAGACTTCTAGCTAGATCCTTCTTGACCTGATGCTCCTTCCACGTCATCTATTTTTCGCTTCTTATCTTCTTTTTCTCTGGCAGCTAACTTCTGATCAATTTCAATTACTAAGACGGCCTGAACTACGGAAGAATACGTCTTGAGTTGCAATGCCCCAACTCCACTACGGATTTCAGGCTTCAATCCTTGTTGAAACCTCCTTGCCTTCTGAGCTTTAGAGCTCACATAGTCTGGTACAAACCTAGCCAACTCTGTGAACTTAGCTTCATACTCCGATACACTTCTACCGCCTTGCTTTAACTCTAGGAACTCAATCTCCATTTGATTTCGCACACAGTCAGGGAAATACTTTTCCAAAAATAACTCGGTAAACCTAGCCCATGGAACAGGGCCTTCTGCTTCAAATGCTCTGGTTGACTCTTACCAGTAATTTGCTTCATTCTTTAAGAAGTAGCTTGCATAATCAGTCTTAAGATTCTCACTTACTTGGACAAGATTTAAAGCTTTCTCCATCTCTTTTAACCATGCTCCAACAGCTATTTGATTAGGTTCACCCTTAAATTCAAGAGGTTTAACATTCTGAAAGGAATTGAAATTTGATAGGGAATAAAATAAACCCTAAATGCATAATTAATATCTCATTAATTATATTAACATTGGGCTCGCAGATAAGAAGAGGCCCAAAACCCTTAATAGGGTCCCAAAAATAGCCTAGGAATATAATTGGTGTTAAAATTAATTAGACCAGATACGGTCCAATAACGAAGCCCAATTAGAAAGGGCCCAAAACCCTGAATATTAATTAATTTCATAATTAATTAATAAGGGATAAATCAGTTGTCAAGATAAGTCCCAATGAAGATATAAATCCTTGAAGATTAGCCCCTAAGGGACCTGATAGGATAAGGAATCAGTTTCCTACTTCCTAGGACTCCAAAGTCCATTCTAATTCTAAGACTTGCCCACCAAGTCTCCTAACCCAAGTCCAATTCAAGGACTCCCAACACCTATATAAGGGGTCTCACCCCCACCAATCAGAATGACGTTTTTTGTCTTGATTCTCTAATTCACAGAGATACGTAGGCATCTCGTAAAGGCAGAGTTAAGCTACAAAACACGAGAACATCCATCAAAGGCCTTGAGCTCTCGAACCTTAGTAATAAATACAGCAATTAATATACCCTAGTTTTTAATCCATAACAAAATTAGTACTTTCGTTCACTCCCCGTTGTTGCTGTTGCATCAGTAGTTGCTGCTGCTGAACCTGTTGGATTAGCTGCAACTGTTATTGCAGCTGCTGGCACAACAAGTCTAGAATTTCATTTATAGTTGGACCCTCCGCAAAACAACTATTATTTTCTTTAGACTGGGTAGCTTTCTTGGGTGGCATCTTCCTGAAATATATATATGAGTTTATTCAAAACATAACAAAAATATTTGACAGAAGATATCACCGTTTAAACGGTGCACCTGTATCAGGAAAATGCTGCTCAATCACAATACCCATGTCTTTAATATCGGGGTCCATTTACCAAAGAAATCTAGATTAGAAGCACTAGTAACAATAGCAACAATGACAATAACGGAATCAAGAGAAACTGGATTATAAAGAAACTAAACACCGTAGCACGGCTCCTCAATAAAATAACAACTGACTATCTTCCCGCTGGTACTCAATTACCACATCATCACTCATCTCATATATCACAAAACTTGGATGGCTATATCAACCACCAATTACCTAGAACAAACTGGTAAATCAGGTCGGCTTTAGGAACACTAGACTCTTCTAGGCACCATAGTCCAATTTCCAACCAACCGTTCTTCTAAGGATGATTTCCTATCACCCACAAGTGATTCATCAACCACTGATTTACTTTTCCCGAGGCTATAACTCCATCATTAGGTTCTGAACTCTCGCGGTTACCATTATTTTTAAATAATATCCTGATATAGGACTTTCATTCTTCCTGATAGTCAACTTTCATTTACTCCCAATAATCAAGACTGTCTAATCGCAGAGGTCACTAAAGGAATTTATTATCATGGAATACCAAATGAAATTTCAAAATCAAGGAAATCGAATTAGAAGGAATAGTGAAGAAGATGTAGGTATGATTGAGAGTAACTACACAAGTACATAAGATGGCCAATCATAGTACCGCACAGTTCACAACACATAACTCGGTGGCGTCCCACCAGACCCTTTGTCACACAGACAAATAGTCAAATCATATGCATTATTTGCCCCAGTCAACCGAAATAATCACTGAGGAAAGAAACAATGTTTAGATAAAAAATTCACAAATAGGAAGGGAAAATCTGATTTATGATAAATCAACAGAACCTTAAGTCGCTCTCAAGTTTGACTTTCTTAGGGATAAACAAGCATCTTATTAGATGGTAAACAATTAGTCTGGAAGCAAAAGGTGTCTCAAGAAATGCGTATAAGATTTAATAAATAACAACAGTACTGATCCCCGTACTTCACGGAACTTGGATGTCATAGCAGCCACCGACTATTATCATATTGTCCGAACTCACCGAGGTCACACACTTGGTCCATCAACATCTCTCGACATCGAAAATGCTTTTTTTAGGAATAATATGGGTGTCCCTATAACTGACACACCAAGGATCCGCGCAAAAGCTGAATTCTCGCGATCAGACTCGTTTTCCTCGAGAGGAAAACTAAAAATCTCTATCGAAACTTACCAATAATACATATACAAATGAGACGTAGTCTAGGCTAGGGCAGTTCCAGCCAATCCTCAATAAACGTCAGGGCTACGTTTCCGAAACCCTTGACCGAACTCATAGACTCGCTCCTCTGATTGAGTTGCTGACTCACATCTATATATAAACCTTCCTATACTCGTTTGACTCTACTCCTAAGCTAAATCAGGGACTCAAACCTGTAGCTATGATACCAACTGTGACGGCCTCAACCCCAGGGTCAGGAGTTGACATCACCAACAACAATAATAAACATAATATAACTCAAATCACTAGTTATACATAACCATGACCCCTTTATCAAGACCTTTTCCAGGTTTAAGTATGACTTAGGTTATATCTGCTACAAAACCAACCTACTACAAATAATCTGAACAATATTATTTTAGTACAGCAACTCAACAGACCATCCTTGGTCTAACATAATTACCTCAGAGGAGCCTGACACGGAAGGCACTTGAATACTGCCCTGACTACCGCGGAAGAATCTTCTAGGCATCTGCAATACATATATAAAACATTCTGCAAGGGTGAGCAATCAATTGCTCAGCAGTACCACTATACGAATAACAAGTAAAACAGTTTATGATCAAACAGTTCCAGGAACAGAGATTATAGCTCGTTTGTATCAACTACTTAAACCCATACGGGAATCACAAAGCTAAATCAGATACGTAACAGATATGTGAAGATAGTTGATCAGGCTATCAACACCAGACGGCTCTAACTTCCATCCCATTTACCTGTTCCGGAACTCAAAGACTAGCTAGGTCTCTGACCTTCTGGACTAATCGATTATAAACTGGGCGCAACCGAATTAGCCTCTTACGCCACCTCAATAGGCCTACTATGGCCCCTAAGTATCCCATATCTGATCGTTTTATCCAGTTTTTCAAACGCTTGTACCTATCTCATTTCAAAACCATTCCTTTTAACAGTACATAGAAAACCAGTTCACAATCCATTTTCATTCGAGATAGGTACCGTTTTTCGAAGTTACTTTTCCCCAAAACAGGTTTGAAAACAATGATTTATAACTACAGGGGATACGTAACTTAAAACGTTTCTGTTCCTTTACAGGATTAAAATAACAGTTTATTCATACGTACTGAACCATAAAAGAATGGTCAGGGGTACTTACCTTGCAACGCTTTCGGAAACCCTAAGTAGCTTTTACGCTGACTTTGGTCCTTGCGAGACTTGATTGGGATCTACAATAACAGAATATCCTATTCAGTTATACCGACATGCTTGATATCCTCATTCCTATTTATCCCAACTCGATATCCCGACTTGTATAATAATTATACACATGATCACATAGACCGTATACAAGTAGGGGTAATACACTTCGCCATATATAGTACGTTTCATGTATTTAAAATAAATTTTTAGAAAATTTTGGCAGCAACTTTTCTATTTATAGGTCTACCCGGCGATTACAATCGACGTCAAAATCCACAATAATTCACAATTTTCAATTCGCAACACAATTTCACAATTCCAAAATTATTTATATACGAAACTGGTTATTCGAATTATTTTATTTTTTTATAAAATTTAGGACTCAAAACCAAGTCATCACCATCCACCGTTGACTCACCGAAGTTCATCGTCAACGGCGGTATAATTTATTGGTGCCCTTTATATTACGGGTTTCCAAATAAATTATGCCGATTAACAAAATTTTCCCGCAACGAAAGTTTTTTTTTTATTTCACGAATATTGTTCATTTATTTTCCTGTAGAAAAAGAGGAAATAAAAATCAATTTCATAAAAATATCAAGCCCAACTGCATAATCTCGGCCCAACGGGAGAGCCCAAAATAAGGCCCAACTGCAAGCCCAACAACACAGTCCAAGCAAAACAAAGAAGCACAGCACCACGGCCACCAACACGGCCAACACGCACACAACACAATCACACACACAGCACGAACACACACACACATCACAGAATACACACACATCACCAATATATACATACATGTATATACATAACAACAGAAAGGAGAATTGACTGAGAATCGAAACAAGACAGCCGGAAATAGTTACCGGAGCATAGGGAAGCCGAAGATGAATGCCGAAAAAAGAGAAAAAGAAGAACAGGGGAAGAAACGAGATAAAGAGGAGGATATGTTTCGAGAGAGTGAGATGAAGAGATTACCGTCGAGGCCGAGAGAGACAGAGTAACCTTTATTGAGAATCCTATGAAGAGGCCAAGTGAATTCCTTTCCACCCTTCTATCTGAACACTAGTCTTTCTGGTATCCTGTTGTGGGCATCAATTGCTCTCACTTCATCCAGCTCATCCAGGTAAAGATTAATGTCTAAAAACTCCTTTATGTCATAAATAAAGAGTTGATCCCCTTTGTTGACTGTTGGCTAGGGTTTAGATAGGGTTTTGGATTGAAATGGGATAGACTTGACTGACTTCCTTGGAATGTTCTTTCTTCTCTTTGAGGGGTTTGGAATAGGGAGATACAACTCAGGAATTGGTAAGCTTTTCCAGTGTATTGGTTCATCCTTGGGAATGATTGATTCACCATTAAAATTCACACCAGGATGGACCTTGATTTCACCTTGCTCCAGTGTGGGCATAGATGTTTGACTTTTGGCAGTAGACAGAGTTGGCTGTGGTTCTTCTTCAAAAATTATTTTCCTTTTGGCTCTCTCTTTCATATATCCTTTCCATGATTTCTTTAGATCTTGCTTTGTTTATTTACTCTTCTCAGTCACAGTTAAGATAACAGGCTTTTCACTTTATGACTTGGTGGCAGGCTTCTCAGCTTGTTTATTTGCTTTTAAGGCAACCTGCCTTTTTGATGCTTGAGCCTCAATTTTTCTTATTTCTTCACTACGCCATATATTGCTTTAAACAACCCCCAAACAATGTTGCTATAGAACAAAAAAAAATGTTGTTAAACACCCAAAAAGGGCTAAGGCAACATCAAAATTATGTTGACCCTTAGCTAGGTAGTATAGATATCTATAGCAACATAACACCTACTCTATTACAACATACCATTATTTGTTACTATAGATCTCAATAGAAACATCTTTTGGACTGTATAGTAACATACTTATTTTGTTGCAAAAGATCTTAGAATTTATTCCATAATGATGGGCCTCACAGATGGGCACCACATGTGGGACCCACATAAATATTTAAAATATATATATATATATTCAATATAGTTGGTTTTCCTTTTATTTTTCACAAATTTAATAATAGATAGATAAAATTTTAAATCCAAAATAAAAATGAAAATATTCTAAAAATAATTATAATAACACTCGTTTACATTAATAAATATGAACTTTTGATTTTTACAAGTAATGGAAAGCAAAAGCTACAAAAGGCCTTTTTTAGAAGGTCAACAAGACATCACTAAGATGTTATGCAAGTAGAAACACTTGAATCAGAATCTAAAATTATCAGTAACTTGAAATTTTGAGCTGCAGCTGGAAATCTCAAAAGCAGGGCAAGTTTCCAACTGACTGTGAAAAGTTGCATGTTGAATAAAATGCAGCTGCAGCAGCCCTCACTGCTAGAACTCTTTCGTAGTCATTAGAATTATCTATCCTGCATAAACACGATTAGATAAGACTACCTAAGATACGATGAATTTAGCGTATAACATAAATTAAAAAGGTATAAAAATGTGATTACCTGAGCAAAAAATATACTCCTAGAGGGCAGTGATTCTTGTTGCAATGTCTATTTCTTGCTTTATCTTCTTCTGTACTGCTGATATTATATAAGACTCTTTGGCTCTTCCAATGAAAAAATCACCTCCTACTAGAAACATCAAACAAGTGAAAAAGAACATTTGACCTATCAGATTAATATATGTTTTTAGTAATAATTGAGGGGTGATTTGCAGTTGTATTGGAAGTTATATTGATCCTGTAGATTTGACCTATCAGATTAATATATGTTTTTACTTTTTAGTAATAATTTAGACAATAATAAACGAAAAGTTTTTTTTATAATTAATCAGACAGTCACACATGAAAATTCGAACTCGTGACCTCCAGGACACGAGCTCAACCACCACGAGCTCAACCACCACCCCAAAACTTTGTTGGCTCATTAGATACTTTCTTTCTGAATACTTTTATCAGGGTAGTCCTACCTTATAGGCGAGCAAAACTTGCATTTAGAGTATCAATACTCAAGCTCCCATAATTTTTGAAAATCTTCTATACAACTTTGTAAAATATACAATATATATATATATGTGTATGTGTACGTTACGATTCCAAAAACTGATTCTTATTAAGGTCCTAGGAGCATACTGTGCTTTTTTACCTCTCCCTTGAAGGGAAAAAAAACAACTACAATGACTGCTAAGGTAAATTATCGAATACATTGTAAATGCATGTATATGTACACAAGAATGTGTGGGTATATCAGCTTCTTGATTGTTCTTTCTGAATTGTTCTTGATTTTTCTTTCTGAATTGTGTAAGTATCTATATTGGAGACAAGGCAGTCTTAAAATATATTTGTATTCTGTCTCCAATGTCCCCAGTTGCTGCATACCAAGTTTTCCAGTACATTCTGAAAGACAACCGTCACACTGCTTTTGCATCTCCTTCACTTGGTTTAACCAATTCTCCTAATTATAATATTGTACAGGTTTCCCATTCTTGAGAAGAAGTTAAAGGATGTGAACTACTAGGTAACAGTAGTTAATTTCCAAGAAATCAATTGTAGTAGTTAGAAACTGTATGTATAAGTAGGCAGAATATACTGCAGGACAACCAAAAGAAGTGCTCAAAAGGAAAATAGGACTTAATGCCGATAATTTTAGACTTAGAACACAGACATGTATCATATGAATAGGCAAAGGATGAAAAATCATCAGAAGCCAATGATCCCATGTCTTTTTGCTAAGATTTTAACAGTTGTAAGTTTCGTATTAAAATGTCTGATTTGGCATGAGTCCTCGAGGTCCTAAAATCTTTCCTAGACTGGCAACCTGATATGCATAAATAAATGTCTGATTAGAAATCTTGTGCATAAACATCTAAACAACTCTAAAATAATGGTATGGATTAATATATATCCGGTGAACAAAAACTGGACTGTATACCTAACTCTGTATTTATTAATTGAAGAGGGAAATGGGAAGAAAAATTAAATTCAGACAGAAAGGGAAATAGAGTACTTTATCAGGACAACTCATTAACAAATTGTAATTTTATTCAACTACAAGTTATTTTCCCATATAAACCTTAATCGCCTGTAATTTATCCTGTTTAAAATTAAAAAAAGCATGTGCAAAGCTTGCACAAGTCTCAAACATCCAAAAGCTTTGGTAATTTAAGACAGGAGACATAAATAAAATTATTCTAAAAATAAAGTTTATGCAATACCTTAGGCATCATATCAGGAATATCAATCAATTTATCAAAGTCCATGAATCCTTCTTTAAATTGTTGTATCAAGTCTTCTCCACCAACCAAGTCTGCTCCTGCACTTTTCACCTCATTGAACTTCTCACATGTGGAAATGCGTGTACTGTTAGGAGGCCCAACAAACTGAATATAGAAGAGATTGATTGACACTTATGATAATACAAACCAGTTGAAAGATCTTCAGAAGTGAAAACAGTCCATGGTGGAGGACGAGAATCTCTGTGCAAACCATTACAAAGGTCTTCAGAAGTTGGAAAATTACATCCTTACAACTCAACTTAGCTTCAGCCTTCAAGCTTAACATATAAGCTTGTCATATAGATGGATATCAATCAATCTAGAAGCAGTATTACTATTTACCTAGAACTAGAAGCAGCCAAAGCCATATACGACGAACTCCTCTCAGGCATTTCATCAAACACCTTAACCGTCTCCTCAAACTCGCCATTTCCCATGTATACATATCAAGAATTGTATTACCCAAAGTAAGGTCCTTACGAATACCATTCCTTTCCACAAACAAGTGTAGCCACCTCCCTAATTCCAAATTCAACTTTTTCACACAAGCAGAAAATTCACCTACCATCGTAACAGCATTTGGAGTCACCCCTTCTGCTTGCATTACATGAAATAACTCCAACGCCTCGTCAGGACAATCCCCTTTAGAAAACCCTGATATTATTGAATTCCAAGACACAATGTCCCTCTAAATGCCCACACGTGGAGTAGAAATAAACAAGAGAATTAACAACAAACATATCCACATTAAGCGCAGTCTTCACTGCCATTCCATTAACAACCCTCCCCATTTTATAATCTGAAACGTCAGCTGCACCTTTAATAACAAAAGGAAATGTGAACTTATTCGGCATTTCATCACACTGATAAAGCAACGGAACAAACAATAGCAGAGTTTGCACTGGTTCGATACTCGAAGAATAAGCTCGAACAAGATCATTCCAAGTAAAAAGATTTGGTTGGGGAATTTGATCAAACATCTTGCGTGCATACTCAATGCTCGAGACTGGAGGAAGCGCTAGAGCAGTAATTAGCTTGCTGGGTGAAAAGCGGTCGAAGAATAAGACAGTACGGAGCATATGGGCATGAATTTGTTAGAGATGTTTGAGGTTTCGACATTGATCTACGAGTGAAAGTGTAAAGAGAAGACAGAGGGGGAGAGAGTGAGGTCGAGTTAAGAAGGGGGAAAGAGATGAGTGAAAGTGGAGGGTATTGATTTGATCTATTTGATTTTTTGATCTGTACAAAAATTTCGTTTGCCGTTCCTTCAACCAAATTAAGCCGCCTTCCCTAATTTTATCTTTTTTTTAATTTTTTCATATTAATTATAAATATTATAAAAAAATTAAAATAGACACATTATATTTATGATAATAAATTTATTGATTTAATTAAATTTTAAAAGTTCATAGCTATTACAAACTGTTATTTTGACAAATAAAATTTTAAGTAATTTCAATCCAAATTTATTAATTTTAATACTAATTAAGTAAATTGTATTAATTATATATTCAAATAAATTATTGTACTTATTACAAAATGTTCATAAGTCAATTATTTGATATAATATTACTTTTCAAGACGAATCCATGAATTATTTATCCAAATGAAATACTTATAAAAATAAATTTTATTTTTGGTCTTAATTTAAAATTTTATTGTATTCTTAGTCTATAACAACACATTATATCATGTTAGCTCTACTTAACACCTCAGTGGTTTATGGTAACAGAGTCCTTTAGTTTTAGTAACCCACATAGTGTAGGTGTTGTGATAGGCTGAAAATTTCACATCTATAGTAATATAATCTAAGGCAACACCCCTACTCAAATGTTCAGTTAGGCCATCTATGGCGTAGTGCTTGGCTTCTCCAAATTGAGGATATCCAGCCATCACACAAATTAGTTTTCCATGCCTGTAGATTTTTGCTATTCTTTTCTTCAAGACTGAGTTTCTTGGATCTTTATAATTTACAATGGAGTGACCAAGCAGCTTCTTTTCATCAGGTTGAAGAGTTGTATAGACTAGGTCCAAAGGATTTTTGCTTGAATGTTTTGATGAATGATTCTTGGGCTTCAAAATCACAGTGGCCTTTTGATGTCTTCTAGCTGAGATTTGACCCATTTCCATATTCCCCAACCTCATTTCACTTAATGCAATTTGTCTCAATTGTGTGAAGTGCTTCACAGATTTGTCTTGATTTTCAATTGGACCAAATACCTTTTCACTTTTCTTCATTTCTTCATTTCTTCATTCAGCTTGAGTTCAGCGGCTAGTCTGTTGATCAAGTCAAAACTGTCTAACACGGGTGGATTTGAGAAAGTAATGGCTGGAACAATTACATTACTGACTTGAATGTGTACATCCTTCTTCCCCTTACTAACTTGGACAATTTCATCCTTCTCCCCCGTTTTGTTATCATCAAGTAAGATAGGGTTGGAATTTTGAGCAACCACCAGTTATTGTAGTAGTTGAGTTTGAGTTTGTTGATTAGAAAGAATTTGAGCAACTGAGTTCTCCACTTTTGACAGCCTTGAATCCAATTCCTCAACTTTCCAACTCAAGTCATGTTCCTTCCTGAGATTTTCCTTTAAGCTTGTCATTGTAGATTCAGGAAGTTTAGCATCTAATATCTTAGAGATATTTTCCTTGACTTGCTCAATCTCCTGTTTCAGTTCATCTACAGTTTGATTATGTTGGCGAGCTTAAATTTTGTGCAACTGTAGAGACTCTAGATGAGCTTGTAGAAGACTTTTGGTGCTAGTATTGTTGGTGGCTTGAATGGCAGCTTGAGTTTAATGAATCGGTTTGAACAAGATGGATTGAAGGTGATGATAGTTGCAATCCTTTAAAAACATCCAAGCTGGAGTTTCAGTTTCCCCCCCTATGTTCCTGCCTACCTCTTCGTAATCCTCTCCAAAAGAGTCATCACCAAAAGAATCACAAGAGGCACTATAAGGATAGTCAAGGTCATTACCAGCTGTAGAATGTAGTAAGTTGGTTGCATCATTTGCCCTTAGCAAAGAAGCCATAGTTTGCACCAAGTTTAAAGTCCTCTCAGCAGCCTCAACGCCCTGTCCAACTAGAATTTGATATGCTGGAACAAGATGAGTAAATGTCTAAGCATCAAAAGAAACAGAATCTAAAACAGCTTGATATTCTTGCTGAAATAGCTGCTTCTTTTCTGCATCACTGACATCCTTTAACTCACTAGCAGTGGGCTATTCCCATTCTTCCGTACCTGCTTTTCTCTCAGTATCTCTCTTTTATTGCATCAAGGGCTCCCCTTGTCTCACCACCCTCACACCCTCACCTTCACCATCTAAGATGTGACTCCTCTCACTCACTTTTACCATGCTGGAAGAAATAACATGCAATTGTTCACTCTTTCCCTCTTCTTTTCTCTGATAGCAACTCAACCTCTCACTCAAGTCACTCCCTTCCATCAGTCCTAAGAGTGATTGAACAACCACTATGTAATCTTCACTAGGAACATGTTTAGAAATTTCAAGTTGTGTAGAGAATTTCAACAGATGAGAGACATTCTTGAAATAGTAGTTGTGAATGTCGACCAATAATTGCTGTGAAGCTTATCCGTCAAGAGACAATCACTTGTCGACGAATGAGGAATATCTCGAGAGAGTAGATTTGATAGAGTTAGGAGTTGAAACTACTGTAGAATCTGTGGTGATTTATTTGAGATTGTGCACAGATTTCTCGGTAGCTTCAGAAAGAAATGGTAAGTGAGCCAACAAATCATCAATAGGATGATGCTCACTTGCTTTAGATGTGGGCTCCTCCATGAGTTTCAAAGATGGAGAATCAGGAATTGATGTGTATATCATGTCCATATCCGGTGAGTTTGTGGGAGAATTATGTGTGTGAGGTGTTTCAATTATGAGAGATTTTGGTTGTGACTCCATATTATTGGAGCCACATCAACCTGAATTTGTGATGGTGCGGTCACTGAGTCTTTGACTAAGTTGGCACTGTGTGTGCACCCTGTAACTCCCCCAAAGGTTTAGATTTCTTCTTTCTGATATAAGTTTGAGGTTGGTCAGTGTCCCTCCCCCTTCTGGCATGTGCTCTTGGTTGAGAGCTTGTTTCAATAGTCACATCCTTTTAGGAGGATGTAACTAGAAATGAGCTTATTTCCTTATTAAGCACTACTATCTGTTAGGAGACTGCAATGTGGCTGATTTCGATCACACTTACCTTACTCTCCTTATCCTTAGGGTTACTTTGATTTTCACCCTGTCCCTCACCTTCCTTACCACCCTTCACACTCCCCTCTTGTGATTTCGTACTTTGTAAAACTACTTTCTTTTCAGAGGAACTAGAGTGGGGTTTCTTTGACTTGGTTTTTGAAATTTTAGATTTTGTGGCTTGGGTAGGCATTTGTTTGATCATTGTCACAGATGCCATAGCCACAGTAGTTTACAAAGAAGCTTGAGGTTGGGAGATGGTAGAGACAGAAACAGTTACCTCACTTACCTGAGGTGCCTCCATGTTTGGAAGATAATTGAGAGGTACTTCACTGTGGAGATTGTTCCTGTTAAGATCAGCTAGAACCCTCTTTTCTTGGACCCAGCAATCAAGCTTATTTGTTGGGTTCTCAATCAAGAGGTATTTAGACACATATTTTTCTAGCATCATTATAAACCTAGCATAGTATATGTTCTTTGACCTCTTTTTAATGTCTCCACTTATACCCTAGTCCATACATAACCTATAGACACAAGCATGGTGCTCACATATGTGTCTGTGTGTGGAACAAGTGTGTTGTTTTCTGGAAAGTGAAAGCATGCTTGAATTTCATCACAATTAATGCAATAGTCATTACTTTTGAGAGAGAATGCAATGGTCTTATCTTTAGAGTTGTACACTGCAGTAGTCCAAATCTCCTCCACAACTTCACAGTAGATAATTGGAGATTCAAGCATCACATAACGTAGTTTGCAACTTCGAATGAAGTCCATCATCTTGTGATAGTCTTCATAAGCTGCAATATCTTTGTTCACCAGTGCTACAAAGTTGTTCTTCTCATAAACAAATATAGATTGAGACATGATTTTGACTACATGTGCTATTGTTGTGATTGAAAGCAGTTACAGAGAAAAAGGGTTTTTGTTTTGGAGACGAAGAGAGTAAAATTGCTTTGAGAAAGATAAAAATAAAATAAAAAATGAAAGGGGGATTTTATACTTTCTCATAAATGAACAAGTACAAATAAAACAAATACAATAAAGTACCCAATGAAATTTGCCCAAAATAGAAGTTTAAAAAATAAAATAAACTGTAGAAATTCTAGAGATTATCCATCGACATATACTTACAGACTGTAAGTAAGTTCGACGTATAAGGTATAGAATTAACGGCTATGATTAAAGAAATTCAACGAATATAGATTGAACAGATATCCGTCATGATAAAAATTACCCAAAAAAATGTTTGATTTTCGAATAAAATTCAACGGATATTCACTTTCAACGGATAATGAACATCCGTCGAGATGTAAATTTTGACTTAGCCAGAATCTCATCTTTTTAGGAAAAAAATCAAATTTGTTTCAGGATGCATTTCAAGTTGCTTAGACATCAAAAATTATTTAGAAATAATTAGGCATACCTAACTCATTTACCAACCTAGTAAAAGTTGACTCATCAAGTGGCTTGGTAAAGATGTCTGCAAGTTGCTCTTCACTTGGAATAAAATGAAGTTCCACAGTACCATTCATGACATGTTCTCGAATGAAATGGTACTTGATGTCAATGTACTTTGTCCTTGAGTGCTGCACAGGATTTTCAGTACCGGTAATGGCAGTTGTGTTGTCACAAAAAATTGGAATCTTGTCCACATGTAGACCATAATCCAATAACTGATTTTTCATCCATAGAATCTGTGCAGAACAGCTGCCAACAGCAATGTATTCAGCCTCAGTTGTAGAAGTAGAAACTGAATTTCGTTTCCTACTAAACCAGGACACTAGCTTGTTTCCTAGAAATTAACAAGTTCCTATTGTACTTTTTCTATCAATTATACAACCTACATAATCTGCATCTGAATAACCAATTAGATCAAAACCAGAATCTCTAGGATACCAAATGCCAAGTTCCGGCGTTCCTTTGAGATATTTAAAAATTCTCTTAATAGCTACTAAATGAGATTCTCTAGGATCAGCTTTAAATCTAGCATAAAGATAAATAGCAAGCATTTTATCCGTCCAACTGGCTGTTAAATATAATAGTGAACCAACCATGCCTCTATAGCTTGAAATGTCCACAGACTTTTTTGTTGTGTCCAATTCAAGTTTTGTAGCAGTGGTCATGGGAGTTTTTGCAGATGTGCAATCCATTAAATCAAACTTCTTTTAAAGATCATAAATATATTTGGTTTAACTAATGAATATTCCATCACTAACTTGCTTAACTTGTAAGCCAAGAAAGTAAGTTAGTTCACCCATCATGCTCATTTCGTACTTTCTTTGCATCAATTTGGAAAACTTTTTGCAAAGTTTCTTGTCTAGCAGAGCCAAATATAATATCATCTACATAAATCTGAACAAGTATATCAGAGCCATTAACATTTCTAAAGAAAAGAGTTTTGTCAACAGCACCTCTTGTGAAATAGTTTTCTAAAAGAAACTTTGACAAATTGTCATGCCAGGCTCTAGGTCCTTGCTTCAATCCATAAAGTTCTTTTAAAATATAGTAGACATAATCTGGAAAGTTGGGGTCTTCAAAATCAGGAGGCTGACTAACATAGATTTCCTCCTCATCTCCATTCAGAAATACACTTTTAACATCCATTTGATAGACCTTGAAATTGGCATGGGCTGCATAGGCTTGAAAAATTCTGATGGCTTCAAGTCTTGCAACTGGAGCAAAGATTTCATCACAATCTATTCCTTCCTGTTGACAATAGCCCTTAGCAACCAATCTAGCTTTGTTCCTCACTACTATGCCATTTTCATTTATCTTATTTCTGAATACCCATTTGGTGTCAATAGGATTCTTCCTTTTAGGTTTGGGTACTAGCTTTCATACTTTATTCCTCTCAAATTGGTTTATCTCATCCTGCATAGATAAAATCCAATCAGGATACAACAAAGCTTCTTCTACCTTCTTTGGCTCTTCCTAAGAAAGGAAGCTGTTATATAGACATTCTTCTTGAGTTGCTTTCCAAGTTTGCACTCTTGAAGATGCATCACCAATAATTAGTTCAAATAGGTGATCTCTAGTCCATTTCCTTTGTTGTAGTAGATTGGCTCTAGATAAAGAGGCCTCATTGTTGTCTTGATGAGTGAATGAGTTTTGATTAGAAGAAACTCCCACTGAGTTTGTGGATCTTTGAATTGAAGTTGGGGTCCTTTCTGTGTGTGATCTATATTGACTTTCAACTCATATTGATGGTTCAACGGATGTTGAGTTTTGACTTTCGATGGATGATGTAGTTTATCTTTCAACGGATTATGCACCTTGTCTCTCGACGGATATAGAATTATGTGCTTCATTTGTTGCTGACTTTTTTGCATTATCCTTAGAGATTATTTCTTGATCACTTTCATCATCACTATCATCACAGTTTATCTCAATATTGTCAAATTGGAGACTTTTATGGAAACCTTAATCGTCCTTCAATTTTCTTATCATCAAACACAACATGTACAGATTCCATAACAATGTTGGTTTTGAGATTGTAGACTCTATATGCTTTTCTGACTGCATACCCAACATAAATGCCTTCATTTGTTTTGGCATCAAACTTTCCATGCTGCTCAGTTTAATACCTTAGAATACAACATTTGCAACCAAAGACATGAAGAAAGTTTAGTGTTGGCTTCCTATTCTTGAATAATTGATAAAGAGTCATGCATTTTGCTTGATTAACCAAAGAAATATTTTAAGTGTAGCATGCAGTATTTACAGCTTCTGCCCAAAAGTAAGTTGGTATCTTTGATTCTTCTAGCATTTTCCTTGCAGCTTCAATAAGAGATTTATTCTTTCTTTCCACCACTCTATTTTGTTGTGGAGTTCTTGCTGCTGAAAACTCATGCATGATCCCACTTTCTTCACAAAACAACCTTATTAGAGAATTCTTGAACTCAGTTCTATTGTCACTCCCGATTCTTCTAATGTTGAGATCGGGATAATTGTTGACTTGCTTTATATGATTGATAATGATTTCACTAGCTTGATCTTTAGATTTTAGGAAATATGTCCAAGTGAACTTTGAGAAATCATCCACAATCACTAGATAATATCTTTTCTTTGAGATTGACAACACATTGAGTGGTCCAAACAAGTCCATGTGCAATAGTTGTAGTGGTTCCTCAATTGTAGATTCAAGCTTCTTTTTGAATCATGCCTTGATTTGTTTTCCTTTCTGACAGGCATCACACAGTCGATCCTTTGAGAACTCAACTTGAGGAATGCCTCTTACAAGATATTTCCTGACTAATTTATTCATAGTCTTGAAGTTCGGATGGGACAGTTTCTTAATCCACAGCCAACTTTCATCTTGACTTGCTTTGCTGAAAAGACAAGTAATAGAATTTGCACTTGATGAGTTGAAGTCAGCTAGATACACATTCCTTTTTCTCACTCCAGTGAGAACCACTTTGTTATTGTTGTTTATAACAACACAGGCTTCTGAATTGAATGTTACTGAGTTGCCCTTGTCACATAGCTGGCTGACACTCAAAATATTGAGTTTGAGTCCATCCACTAGAGTAAATTCTTCAATGATGACATTGTCTTTAGAAATCAAGCCATATCCCACAGTATACCCTTTGTTGTCATCTCCAAAAGTTATACTTGAGCCAGCTCTCTCTTTGAACTCAGTGAGCAGTGTAGAATCTCCAGTCATGTGCCTTGAGCAACCACTATCCAAATAACAAAGATTCTTTCTGTTTCCCTACATACATCAAAATCAAATCAAGTTGATTTTGGTACCCAAGTTTCCTTGGGTCCTGCCTTGTTAGCTTTCCTTTTAGGTTTCTTAGGCTTATCCTCATTTGACTTAGGTGATTGAGATTCAACCTTGGTCATTAGAGTAGGGCTTTGAAAACCATTCATATTTATGGAATTATCATGCACAGGTTGGTTAACATTAAATGGCATATTATGTGCAAACATGTTATTCCAGTATGACATGCTAAATGACATTTGAGGCATACTGAATGCAGCATAGTAAGGATTTTGTGCAAATATTGTTAGTGTTTGTGCCCTAGAGACAACACTATGATATTTTAGTTTAAGACATTAGGATTATTAATGTTTATGTTCTATCGATTATTCCCTTTATAATTTATTAATTCTTAATTTACTGCGATATAAATGTTAGATTAATAAATGTCCTTATAATATGATATGAAAATCTATATCTCTAAGTACGTGACTTGGAAATGAGATTATAAGAATAGTATCAATATTCCTAAAGATCCTTAGTCGAGTATTATTATTAAGGGACAATAATAATGCATTAAGACTGGTGTGTTTGTTGACTGACGATCACATCTCATTGATCATAGGTATGATGATACTAAAGTAAAAAAACACAAGCAGATGTATATGTACATGGTTCTGGACAGACCCAATGTGAGATTCTACATGTCTGTTGTGTCATAAGTAATTCTCACAGTGATAATGATGTAATGGTCCTTAGACCTGAAGTCATTATATTTCTATACGAGAATTAATATACATTGATTCCATTAAAAATTATCCTTGACCGGGTAATGATAAAAATGAACATTGGGTATATTATGAATCGTATGAGAAATATGAATGATCTAGATGGGATTTAATCCTTCTATTTTAGGAGTGATATTATTGGCCTCTTGTGTGAGCTAGACTATGAAATGCGTGGCCACGCTCAAATGTTGATTTGTTATGATAGTCTACTCATTGATCAAGGAAACTTGGATTAAACTATGATAAGGATGACACATTATATGCCTCTAGTTTAATCTATAATATTTGGTTAAAGGGATTATATTACATTGTACATTATTCACAAAAGGTTTAATCGATCACCGATTCAATTATTATTACTTGGGTAGCAATGATGTATTACTAGATTCTGCTCATTATTTATGATTTTAAATTAGATTTAAAATTTGTTGCCAACGTAATAATAACCTATAGGGTCACACACTAAGAATGCTTGAAGGATTATTTAATTTAAATTAGATTTAAATTATATTAAAGTAATTCGAATTATATATAATATTAATTAAGTATGACTTAATTAATTAGATAAATATTGATATTCGAATTTACTAATATTAATTATGAAATTTATTTGTTAAATAATTAAGTGAGACTAAATTATAATACAAATAGGAATTCCGAATTAATAATAACTCCTAATTAGTTAAGAGTTATAATTTGTTTTTCTACTATCTATATAATATCTCTTGTGTGGCTGATTTTGTAAGCAAGACTTTTATTAAAACCCTAGCCACCAAGGGAGAAGATAGAGAGAGTAAGAAGAAACGAGTTTGTGCTAGTACACATTCAATCCTTGAGTTCAAGCATTAATGTTGATACCGATAAAGCGTAGATCGCGAGAGCGGGATGCGTGGTGATTGAACAAGCTTTGGATCTCCATTAGTCAAACAATTGGTAAAGCTTCTTAAGGTAAACAATCTGATCTATGAATTAAATATATGTTTTTTTGCATGGATCCTGCGGTGGGTTTTGAAAATTTTGTTTTTTTTACATTTTTAATTACTGTTTCCGTTGCGTTTTTGTGCTCGAAACCCAACAATGACATCAGAGCTACTTGCAAAAAGTGTTTAATTCATTTATGTGTTCACTGGTTTTATGATGATAACATGTGTACAATATTTCATGACTGTTATGTATGCGATTTTGTATGTTTTACATGTTGTTATGTTTATATATGCGTATGTATACATATGTTTTGAATATATGATATTCATGAGAGTTGTATAATCATATGATGATTATATAATCTGTATATATACTGATATAAACATGTTTTGTGTTTGTTCCTATTATAAGAATCGTATTTGATACAATTCTGAATCGGATGCAGCGGATTTGCTGAAATCTGTGTCTGGTGTCCGATTTTGGCGAACGAATACGCTATTTCATATGGAATTGAGTGTCTGAACGTAACAGATAGCTAAAGCTATCATCAACTGATTTGTAAGGCGTTTGACGTCGTTTAGGCCCTATAATCTGTGATTTAATGTTATCAGATTTAATTTTGAAATTTCTAATATTTTCAATATTTGGTTTTTATGATTAGATCATGATGGGTATGATACGTTAAGATCAGATTATGTGTTTTAACATGTTATTTTGTGTTAATTGAGCATTGTGGATGGTTATGGCTTATGACCTTAGGTTAATGGTTTTGGTTTTTCAAATACGGCTTGCATGTTGTTTTTTTATAATTATTAAGTCTCGAATGTAACTCGAGTTCTTCTTGCAAGTTCTTAGATTAGTTTTCATATTTCATTCTTGTAATATACATGAAGACATGAAGATTTGGAGATCAAGGGTAATCCCACACAGAGGCCATCCAAGGAAGCAATACAAGAAATAAGACATGTAATAGTTAGCCTGTATTTATTTTCCACTTTAGATTGACCTAGTTCTTTGTCATTAGCTTGATAAAGATCACATAGGATGAAGCCATAACCAACCACGTTCATTTATTGCACTTTACATATATATATGTGCATATGATGAATGTATGTATAGAGTAGTTTATAAAGATGCATGATTAATTAGATTAAGAATGTATGTATTAGACACGACACCCATGCCATGCTTGCTAAACAAGATAAAATCTATAATGATTCAAGATTTTAAAATGAACAAATGATTATGAGATTCTCTTGTTTGTGAAACATGGAATAAAATAAAAAAATTCTTTGTTTCTGACATGGGGCGATTTTGTAAAAAGTGAGTTCATTGAACTTGTAAGGTTGTGGGTTTTAAGCGAGACCGTATTGACTCCCTCACTACCTGGAAATCAAACCATTGACGAATATTGATTTGAAGTATTTTATTCAAGAAAAAATTGGGAATCCCTTTATGATGGGATCGTGATCGTTTTAAAATTAACAAAACCCTAAAGTTAATATTAAGTTGATCAGATGCCTTCCAATGAGTCCAATACGTTAACCCCTAGATCGACCAGGAGTGGCTTCGCTAAAGCAAAGTACTTCTATCTATCGTGGGAGATGTGTTGAAGTATATTGATACTTTTTGACTATTAGGTTTGACTTCACTAAGTTATCACAATAGGATTGTGAACTTAGAGGCATAGAGTTTGGCAAGATTTATTAGATAAATATGAACAAATGTTGTTCCACCAAGCTATCCAAGAGTTATATAGTTGATATAATTGACAAATGTTGTCTACCTAAATAATTATGTTTTAGGATAAAAGCCAAAGCTAACCTAACACATGGTGAAATATGGATCTTGGCTCACTAGAAAGGATATATAAGATATTTTTCCAAATTAATAGTTAGGGCTATTGATTTGATAAAAAATAGTGGGAGATATATATTGTGAATATATAATGAATAATCACTTGAACATAATTTAATGATCATCTGTAAACTAAGTCATTTTATGCACTTTAATATTGTAAATATCAAATGACAAATAACACAAATAACTTCTCTATGTAATAGTCCTTGAGAAGGACAAGCTGACATGAAATAATTTCCTCAATTAACATGGGAACTTGAGGACTGTCCTCAGGTTCAAGGATGTCACTCAAACCCCTCCCTTATTTCTTATAGCTGAGAATGAAACATTTGCAGAATAAAATGCTTACCAGAAGCAAATTAATTATGCAACTGATGTTTCATGTCTCATGCTTGTAATTATGAGTGCTGAGCTTCAGAAGCAACAAGAGCATAATGATGCTTATGATATGATTGAGCACCTTCAAAAGATTTTTGAAGGATAGGCTCGTCAGAAAGATTTGACAATAATAAGGCACCATACTTTTGCATTAATGGGAGAATCATATCCGGTAGGACCACATGTTCTAAAGGTGATAGGCATATATACCTTGATATTTTGGGTTTCAAGAATAGTGTAGAGACTCAGCTTGATTTGATCAAACAATCTTTGAACAACTTATATTCTTAGTTTGTTAAGAATAAAAGGAATGAGATAAACAGAACATTCACTGAGTTGTTAAGCATGTTTAGAACTGCTGAAAATAACACGGTAAAGGCATGAATTACGTCCATATTGATGATGTACACATGGAATGCAAATGGGAAAGGAAAGTGGACAGGCAAGGTAAATACTTGATCTTATTTGGTGCCAAATCAAAGTACTATCCCAAAGGGCTTATGAAGCCTAATAGTGGTGTTGCTAAAGGAGATGATTGTCATTTCCGTGGAAATAACTGGATGAATGGAAGTTAAATTGTCGAGCTTATTTGGAAGATCTAAAGAAGAAGACTAGCAATGGTCAAGCTTCAGGTATAGGGTTAGAATTGGAGCAAAAGTTGTTGCTCTAGTTGAAGGAACTCGATACCTAATTTTGCCCATAAGGAGGGATTGAGAACTTGATAAATTGTTATTACGCGCCTTCCTTTGACGGATACATTAAGTCAATTTCTTGTCAGGACAAGAAAGTTTTTCATTTTAATTAAATAAACAATAGTTATTTAATCTATTTCAATGATAATATTTATAATGTTGCACAATTAGTTAACAATTTATATGGTCTAAGTTGACTCAAATCAAACATTACCTCTAGCATTGTCGTTAAACCATATTAATGAGAAACGCATTTCTGAATTACATATAGATGAATACTTGGATAAGTTTGATTTTGAATCATATGGAAGATGTGAACTTTATGTCATTGGCAAAATGACTAAAGCTTCTTTTACCTGATCAGGTGAAAGGGCCACCGAACGATTATGACTTATACACAATGATGTATGTGGTCGAATGTGTATGATGGCAAAGGGGGCTTATACTACTTTATAACATTTACTGATGATTTCAGTAGATATGGATATGTGGTTCTTAGGAAGAAAAAATCCGATTCTTTGAAATGTTCAAAGAATATAAGGCCGAAGTAGAAAAGAAAACAAGGGAAAAGTATAAAAGTTTTACGATCAGATCATGGAGGAGAATACTTAAACCTCAATTTCAAGAGTTTCTTGAAAGAGTGTGATAGTGTATCATAACTTACTCCTTCTGGAACACCTCAATGGAATAGAGATTCTGAGAGGAGAAATCGTACCTTGTTGGACATAATACGATCGATGATGAGTTAAGCGGATCTTCCATTCAGTTTCTAGGGTTATGCTTTAGAAACAGCTGCATATACACTTAACCAAGTTCTGACTAAAGCGGTTCAAAATACTCCGTATGAGATATAGAGTGATGAATGTCATAGCATGTCATTTATGAAAATTTGGGGATGTGAAGCGTTTGTAAAATGTTTAGCCTCTGACAAGCTTGGACCAAAATTAGATATATGCTATTTTGTGGGATATCTAATTGAGACTAGGGTATAGTTTTATAATCCATTCGAGAACAAAGTGTTTGTTGCTCGGGCCGCTATATTTTTTTGAGGGAGAAATACTTTCTAAGAAAATCAGTGGGAGGATAATACATCTCGATGAAGATCGAGAACCACATGATAACATTGAACCAGAGTTGGAATAAGATCAGGATGAACATCAAAATGTTGAAAGTAATCCTGTTTAGGAAACATATGCTATTCGTAGATCTAGTAGGATTCACCATGAGTCCGGGAGAAATTATGGATTTTTTTTGAATAAAGATGGTGATGTGATGCTTACGGATAAGGATAAGCCTCACACCTACCAAGATGCTATGAACAGTCCAGACTCCGAGAGATGGCTGGAGGCCTAGAAATCCGCGATGGAATCCATATATCAAAATAAAGTATTGACTTTAGTTGATCCACTCGAAGGGGTAAAACCTGTAGGGTGCAAATGGGTTTTCAAGAAGAAAACTGACATGGATGGTAAAGTACAAACCTATAAGGTGCGACTAGTGGCAAATGGTTTCAAACAAATTCATGGTATAGACTATGATGAGACTTTTTCACTAGTTACAATGGTCAAGTCCATCAAGATTTTGTTAGCAATAGTTGCTTACTTTGACTATGAGATTTGGCAAATGGATGTCAAAACTGCTTTCTTATATGAGAGCCTTGAACATGATGTATATATGATACAACCTGAGGGTTTTGTCGATCCAAAGTTTGCTAAGATAGTTTGTAAGTTGCTTCTATCTATTTATAGATTGAAGCAACCCTCAAGGAGAATGAATATTCATTTTGATGAAACGGTCAAAGAGTTTGACTTTATTCAATATGAAGATGAACCATGTGTTTACAAGAAGGTTAGTGGGAGCCATTTGACATTCATAGTATTATATGTAGATGACATATAACAGATATGGAATGACATACCTTCTCTACAGGCTGTTAAGACTTGGTTGAGAAATAGTTTATAAATGACAGACTTGGGCGATGCTACCTATATATTAGGCACTAAGATCTATAGAGATAGATTGAGGAGATTTATCGATCTAGTCACAGTACATACATTGATAAAGTATTGCATCATTTTAGGATGCATGAGGCAAAGAGAGGATATGTCCCGATGTCTCATGGGATAGTGATCTCATAGGATAACTGCCCTAAATCATTAGATGATAATGGCCGTCTTAGAAAAGCTCCATATGCTTCAGTAATTGGATCTATAATGTATGCAATGATTTGTAAGTATCCTAATACTTCGTATGCTTTGAGCATGACGAACAAATACCAGTCTAATCCAGGTGAGGGTCACTGGATAGTTGTCAAGAATATTCTTAAGTACTTAAAGAGGACTAAAGATTTATTTTTGGTGTATGGAGAAGATAGGGAACTGGTTGTAAAGGGTTACACTGATACCGGTTTCTTAACCTAATTTTTGGATAGACAAGGATGATTATGTGTCTATGTATGGTTTGAGTCTTGTCTAAATATAAGTGATGTTAGCTGGAATAGTTCACAGCAAGAACATTGATGATTCTATAATGGAAGCTAAATATATTGATATTTTTGAAACAGCTAAAGAGACTGTTTAGGCATGTCTTTAAGCGATATCACCTTAATAATGAGATTAATGATCAGGGAGATATACATGTTAGATTAAAAAATGTCCTTGTAATATGTTATGCAATTCTATATCTCTAAGTACGTGACTTGGAAATGAGATTGTGAGAATAGTATCAATATTCCTAAAGGTCCCTAGTCGAGTATTATTATTAAGGGACAATAATAATGCATTAAGACTGGTGTGTTTGTTGACTGACGATCACATCTCATTGATCATAGGTATGATGATACTAAAGTCAAAAACACAGGCAGATATATATGTACTTGGTGATGGACAAACCCAATGTGAGATTCTACATGTCTATTGTGTCATAAGTAATTCTCACAGTGATAATGATGTAATGGTCCTTAGACCTGAAGTCATTATATTTTTATACGAGAATTAATATACATTAATTCCATTAAAAATTATCCTTGACCGGGTAATGATAAAAGTTGACAATGGGTATATTATGAATCGTATGAGAAATATGAATGATCTAGATGGGATTTAATCCTCCAATTTTAGGAGTGATATTATTGGCCTCTTGAGTGAGCTAGACTATGAAATGCATGGCCACGCTCAAATATTGATTTGTTATGATAGTCTACACATTGATCAAGGAAACTTGGATTAAACTATGATAAGGATGACACATTACATGCCTCTAGTTTAATCTATAATATTTGGTTAAAGGGATTATATTACATTGTACATTATTCATAAAAGGTTTAATCGATCACCGATTCAATTATTATTACTTGGGTAGCAATGATGTATTGCTAGAAGCCGCTCATTGTTTACGATTTAAATTAGATTTAAAATTCGTTGCCAACGTATTATTAACCTATAGGGTCACACACTAAGAATACTTGAAGGATTATTTAATTTAAATTGGATTTAAATTATATTAAAGTAATTCAATGACTTAATTAATTAGATAAATATTGATATTCAAATTTACTAATATTAATTATGAAATTTATTTGTTAAATAATTAAGTGAGACTTAATTATAATACAAATAGGAATTCGAATTAATAATAACTCTTAATTAGTTAAGAGTTATAATTTATTTTTCTACTCTCTATATAGTATCTCTTGTGTGGCTGATTTTGTAAGCAAGACTTTTACTAAAACCCTAGCCACCAAGGGAAAAGATGGAGAGAGTAAGAGGAAACGAGTTTGTGCTAGTACACATTCAATCCTTGAGTTCAAGCATTCGTGTGGATACCGATAGAGAGTAGATCGCGAGAGCGGGATGCGTGGTGATTGAACAAGCTTCGGATCTCCATTAATAAACCAATTGGTAAAGCTTCTTAAGGTAAACAATCTGATCTACGAATTAAATATATATTTTTCGCATGGATCCTGCGGTGGGTTTCAAAAATTTAGTTTTTTTTACGTGTTTAATTACTGTTTCTCTTGCGTTTTTGTGCTCGAAACCCAACAAATATCATGTTAGAAAATTGTGCACTCAAATTTTGTGCAGGTATAACGTTCATAGGCATTGTGAGCATGTTAGGAAATAAGGGAGGTGCAGACATGGATGCAGGCATATCAGATTTGCAATTAACAGACAAATGATTAACACTACCACACTTACTACATATTTTTATAGGTGCATATTTATCAGGTGTGTAGTTGTTATGTTTGCTAATTCCTACTTTCTTATTCCTGTTATTAATCTTTTTGGATTCTGCCTTAGCCTCAATTTTCTCCAATTTGTCATTCAATGGCTTCATTGATAAATGACCCACATTAACTCTTTTGTTCTCCTTCACTTGACTTGATACTCCTAGTTCTTGGAAACTGATTCATATTTCTCATAGAGTTTAGATAGCTTAGCTTTGCTAATTCGTTTTATTTCATTCGACAGATGTGGTTCGTTATCTTTCGACGGATAATCTTCATTATCCGTTGAATCCACATCCGTTGAGAGACCTTTTATCAAACCAGGATCCAGTTTCTCCTTGCTCTTTTTCCAGGCTTCTTCACAGAATGATTCTATACCTTGAACTTTAGCAATTTGGGTTGTACATCTCTCGATGACTTCCAAGACTGAGTTTCTAACACAGTATTTCTTTCACTTAAAAACAAATTATTTTCCTTAATTTTTGTGTTTTCTTTAGTGAGAGATTTAAGTGTAACATGCAAGTGATATAATTCTGTTGACATGTCATTTATAGCATCATTACACTCATCTTTAGAAAGGTGTGCTAGATTAATAATGATTACCTGATTGCTTGAAGAATTGATTTTTGCTTCATCTGATTTGGCCATTAGAGCTAGATTGACATAACTTGTTTTCCTCATCTTCATCTACCCCATCAGCTGCCCAGACATTTTCTTGAGTAAGGAAAGCCTTTCCCTTTTGTTTGAACAATTAAAAGTACTTTTTGTAATCCACAGGCTCAAACTTATTTCTCACTGAATCAGGATTTCTACATTCACTTTTAAAATGACCAATCAAGCCACATTATGAAACACTTAAATTTGGATTTATCCACCATGTTTCTATTTGGCTTGGCTGTTCCAAAATTATTTTTGAATTTGAGCTTGGTAAACCTTCTTGTTAGGTCACACACACTGTAGAAGGGGGTTGAATACAGTGTATACTATAATCAAATCGAATTAAGAACACAAGTATAAAACGCATAAAAATCTTATTAATAAAACAGTATTACAATGGAACCGTTATCTTTCAGTGATGAACAAATATCACGAGAGTTGCTAGGGTTACAATGAATAATATTCTCGATTAAGATAACACTTATAGTGTAAACCCTATGTTGTGTTTATATAGACACACAATTACAAGATAATCTTCTAATCGATATTGAATATAATTCTGCATCCTAAAATATATCAACTAGTTATCTTTTCCTCCAAGTATTCTATTCTTCATAGAATTCTTCTCCATGCATATCTCTTCTTGTGTTTGTCTTTAATCTTCTTTCCTTTCAATCAGCCGCCTTCTTTATCTGAATGTCTTCTTAAGTCCTGATATTATCTACTGATAAATATCTTCTGATAACTTAAGTTCTGATAACTTAAGTTATGATATCTTAAGCTCTGACTTCAGTATAAGTATTGATTTCCAGTTAAGTCCTGATTTGTCCTGTTAGTTAAGATCTGAAAACTAAACACAAATCATTATTAGACATGACATCATAAATATATCTAACAATCTCCTCTAACTTGTAAATTAGCATAATATACAAGTTCAATAGATATTTGATGATGTCAAAAACATTAAGTACAAATGCATATGAGAATTTGACTAAGTAACTACAACTCACAGTCCTTGTAGCTTTTACCATCCTTAAAGTTTGATATCAGCTTTAGCCTGTATATACTTCATAATTTAATAGTTGTAGTCCTTGACTTGGCTTCAGTGTGTAATCTCTTTAATGTCAGGAGTTGTTCTGAGATAGTTCTTCAAAAGAGTTCTCTCAGCATATTCAAGTTCATTCTGCATCCTCCTTTTTGCATCTTTAAGTTCAACTGTATCTTCAACTATTTGAAAGATAGCAGCCCTGAGATCATTTATTTTTGCTTTCCTTATATCCTGATCCAGTCTGATGACATAGGCTTTATCAGACTCTAGATTGAATTCAAGTCCCTTAATACCAAGAAATGTAGTGATGATTTTGGCGGTATTAGGCTTCATCTCAACTATATCACCATTGTGAGCTCTGTACTTAGGATAGTATGGCATGTCAGACTTTACAGAGTAAAGTTTCTTCTGCCTTTGAATATCAGATTTTAAGTAACTGGCAACACCATTTGTTGATCTGTTTTTCACTTGAAGTAAAAATAGCACATGTTGCAATTCTTCAAAGTACTTCAAACAAATAGCATTCTTTCTAATCTGGAATACCCTTCCATCTATCATGAAATATAGCATGATATCTTCTTTCAATACAGAGTGGTAAACCATTTGTACATACTCCAGTTGATTCAATCTTTCAAGAGTTGTTCCTACTCCTGGTTCACTCAAAGAAGTTGGATCAGAGGTAGTATTATTTACTCTCTTTTCTTTAGAACTACCCAATCCTGATTTGTCTCTAGCTTTCCTCGAATAACTCTTGCTTCAAAACCACTTGAAGTAGTCTTCAAAGGTTGAGTAGACTGTTGAGCTTTAGTAAACCCAGGTAGTAGAATTTTTGAAGGTTTAACATGAGCAATGTCAGAGGCTTCCTTTTCTTTATCTTCTGATATCAAGCCAACCTGAGCTCTGTCAGAGGTTGCTTGCTTCATTGTAATATCATAATTTACTAAGTCCTGATCTTGAACAACATGAGCTCTGTCAGAGGTTGTTTGAATATTCTTCTTCTTCAAAATCAAACTAGTATCTTCATCAAATTTTCCTTCCAGATCCAATATTGGCATATAAACCTTTACAGTTTCATCAACTTTAGCTTTGCCCTTGAACCTTGGATCTACCTCTACCTGTGATTTAGCTTTGGATTCAAATTTGGTTGCCTCAGAGTTTATCTTCTCTTTAATCATAATGCCCTTAGGCTTTGGAGGTTTCTTTGCAGTAATAGAAGCTTTAGACTTGGATTTAACATTCTCTGCTTTAAGTCTGGCTTCTTCTTCCTTCAGAGTTTCAAAGTCCATTCCTGGATTGTCTTTGAGAAATAGTCTTTTTGAAATTTCTTCATCCAGCTTCTGTAACTTGGGGTCTTGATAGTAGACTGATGTTTCCTTCCCCTTAAGCTTCAGTGTCTGCATAAATTTCTGTGATTTTTGACTTTCACCCTGTATCAGAACATCAGGCTGAGTCAGAACTTGCTTATCAGAATTTATTCTTCTATCAGCATCAGAACTTGATCTTTGTGTAGAAGTTCCTGCTTTCCTAGATGAAGAACCTTTGCCTTGATAGTAGACTGATGTTTCCTTCCCCTTAAGCTTCAGTTTCTGTATAAACTTCTGTGATTCTTGACTTTCACCCTGTATCAGAACATCAGGCTGAGTCAGAACTTGCTTATCAGAATTTATTCTTCTATCAGCATCTTAGCTTGATCTCTGTATAGAAGTTCCTGCTTTCCTAGATGAAGAACCTTTTCCTTGACCATGACCTCTACCCCTTTCAGAGTTTCCATGGTCTTCATTATCATCATCCTTACCCTTCAGTGGTTGATCAGATTTGCATTTGGACTTAATCACTTTTTCCCCCTTTTGGGCATCATCAGGTAATAGGAGAGAGACAAGCAATTCCACTGAGTTTTGGATTTCATTGAGTTGATCTTGTTGAGCAGCTTGATTTTTTAAAATATCAGATATTTGAGCTTGCTGCTTTTCTTGAGTCTTTTTTATGTACCCAATGCGGTCAAAGGCTGGCTTAAAAAACCTGTTCTTTTCTAATTTGACATTCATGTCTTGCTGAATCAGGGTTTTTTGAATTTTGTTCACCTTGGCTTGAGTTATTGAGTGTTGACCTTGAAGGTGCCTTGTACTCAATGCAGTAACTCTAAGCTGTGCTTTAAAGTCATCATTCACCAGCATTTCATCAGCTTTAGCCAGGTGCTTAGCAAAAATATTTGCAGTAGGAACAAAATCAACTTTGTTCCACTCCTTGATCCATTCTTTTCCTCTTGAAGTTTCACTCCAAGGTACTGGTGCATCCCCTCTCACAAGCTTTTTAACCAAATCAACTTTATTAACTGTTTGTAGAGGTGCATGTCCTGAAGGACCAGCTGCATCAGGATTTTCATTTGTAGCAGCTTCACCAGTAGAATCAACATTTGTAGCATCAGAACTTACAGAGCCTGCAGAATCAGCTTTCTCTGATAAAATGATAGTGTGTGAGGCTATAGAGGTTTCAAAATCATCCTCTAAGTTCTGATCAACATCCGAATTCTGATGCTCACCTAATATCTGATCTTTATCATCTAGATTCAGAAGAGGTGTTGTTGGAATATCTGCATTAAGATTAGCATCTAAAATTGGTGTTGTTGGTGGAGTATGTTGAGGAATGGTTGGAGCTTCCAAGTATAGAATCTCAGGCACATTCAGGTTGTGAATGTCTATTTCAACACTTATACCTGGAATTTCAGTATGTACTTGTTCAATTATAAGAGACACAGGAGGTGTAGGTACTCTGTCTTCAGCAGTTTTTTCAGCCTGGATTGGTGATAGTGGAGGTGTAGATGCAGTGGCTTCATCAAATTCTGGTTGTGTAGATGGAAGGGATTCAATCACAATTGGCTCCTTTGGGATCAGAGATTCCTGATCCCCTTTCTTAGTTGTTGCTTCCACATCCTCTGAATCTGACTCAGCTGTGTCCCTGTTAGCTCTTTGTTTCTTCCATCTCTTCAATGGTGGAGAGACTTTGGGAGCTTTGTCATCAGAATTTCTATTTTTAAGCCTTTTTAGGGGCCTAGAACTCCCAGTTTCATGAGCTTTCTGAGAAGAGACCTTCTCAGCTACTACAGCAACATGTTCTGATGTTTGAACCTGTGCCTCATCTTCTGATTCATCTCTCAGAATCATCCTCCTTCTCTTTTATTGTTTCTGAGGTACAGTCTTTGTCCTCTTTGCTCTAGAAGAAGAAGGCTTCACTGTAGATGCTGATGGTTGAGTGGCATGTGCTGATGTATGTGTTTGTGGATTTACAGGAGTAGATGCTGATGGATGTTGTATGTTTGTGGGTTGGACATCAGGATATAGCAATGAATATGTAGCAGCATCAGCATTTACAAGGGCTTGCTTTACTGATAAAGGAATGCTAAGGGGTCTCAAAACTCCCTTCTTGTTGTCAGTAGTGAAAATATCAGTAAAAGCCCTTTTGCTAACCTAAAAGGTTCTATGAGTTCACCTGCTAGTTTTGGTTCATCTTCTGTACAGTAATTGTAAATTAATTGACAGAATCTAGCAAAGTAAATTACATTCTTGTCCTCTTTCATTCTATCTCCTATAAAACATAACACGGTCTTTGCAAAATCAAAATGAGACTGGTTTAGGAGTGCATACCCAATTTGTTGTGTCAGAATAGGAATGGCATCAAAATTCGAGCATTTGTTGGTAAATGTCTTCGTGATGCAATCGAAGAAGAAGCTCCATTCCTTTCGAATATATGGGCGTTTGAGTTGACCCAACTTAGCCAAACTCCGTTCATACCCAAGATTAGCCATCATTTTTTGTAGCAAGGGCTCCTCCACAGTAGAACTGAATTGACAGGATTCAGGTAGGTGTAAAGCTTTTTGAACTGCTCCCGGAGTAACAACATACTCAACCTCATTTACTGTAAATACGATGCTTGGAGTCCTATGCCTACCACCATCATCATAATGTCCAGTACGCCAGAATGTCAGAACTTGAGTTACAGATATACTGGATGGCTGTGTCAATCCGAACCCAATTTCACTATGAGGTAAGAAATCCTAAATAAAATGAAATTCCGAAGGAGCTTCACTCTTAGTGAGAATGGCAGCATAGTTGTTGGGGACAAACTTTGCTCCATTGAAGAATATATTCTTGGAAGCCATTGAAAACAAGTGAGAAGTTAAAATGCCTGAAAAGTATTTGATAAATGTCTGTATAGTAAACCGTCAGAGAATGTGAGAAGATAAGAAAAAGAGAGAGAGTAAATTGAATAGAAATGTAAATAAAAGATTTGAAAATATTTTATCTCTTTTACTTAGACACCCCACATTTCAACAGTTATTGAGAAGTGGAACAGACGTTACACCTGTCAGGCATGCAGCAGTTGAGACAGTAGTTAATGGGCACGGGAAATAAGTAATGATTATTATGCACATGCAGTTTTAAAAAAACTGTTCCCACTAAACAAATGATTATTACCGTCTTTATCTCACATAAACCAATATTCCGATAAAATATAACCGTTCAAGTATTGACTTCAAAATAAATCAAGGAAATAAATACTGCCACGTCAGCATCAGAACTTGATTATTATCAGAATTTAAAAGTCATCAGAATATGGCTTCTTTACTCAAAAAGTTAATGTTTATTTCTGTAATTTTTCACACAAATACTGATATGGTTTCAACGTAACTTAATCATCAGAACTTCCATCAGAACTTGTCCTCAGAATTTATGCAACTGACACTTAAACTGTTTATCTAAAATAACATTGATCACCACAGTAATTTTCATCATTCACATGGAGTGTAAGTGTGTGCATTAAGCTAAATATCAGACAAAGAGTAAAGTTTGATTCACTCCAGTACATCTTAGAAATAAGGCATAACTAAGAACTTTGCTCAAAATCTGTCATTAGTCTGAAGTCTACTATAGAATGAGTTCATGCATGAGTCTACCTCAACTTTTTTGTGCTCATTTTATGCATCTTTTGAAATTCCTTTTTACAGTGGCTTCTCAGTGTAAGTGAGTCACGACTGCGTATCCGAATTTATGCTATTATCAGAGTATTTCTCCAGTCTTCAGAGAATATGAAAAGTCACCAAGAAAATTTTATTTTTCTTTTCTAATGCATATTACTTAATACCAGTAATGCACTTGGGTCTTCCCTTCCGCATACATTTTTCTCTAGATCTCAAAGGAGTACCTAATATTTATTTCTTTTCTTTTCTTTTTCTTTTGATAAGTGAGGCTTATCAGCACTTAGTACATCCATAATATTTACCAACTTTAGAACTTAACAGATAAGAAGCACTATTCTAGTTTTTGACTTAGTAATAAGATACACAAAGTAAACCTAACCAAGCTCAATATTAGAATTTTCTTATGTTAAAAGATTTCCACATAAACAATTACTTCAAACATGGGATCATTAGTATACTAAAGACTACTAGGTCAGCATCTAGCACAGTTATCCTCATTGGATTGAATAGTCACAGAAACATTCATATCACTTTCAGAGTTTAGAAATTCACGTCAGACAACAATCAGCACTTAAGTAAATTTCAATTTAAGCACAGATTACATAAAGGTAGTAATATCTGTAAATACTTATCATAAAGTCTGATGTATTAGAACATAAACTAAGCAGATTTAGAGAAAGAACCTGAAACCATTCCAAGTTCATTTACCAATCTTGTAAAAGTAGCTTCACATAGTGGTTTTGTGAAGATATCTGCTAGTTGTTGATCTATTGGAACAAAATACAATTCCACTGTACCTTCCATCACATGCTCCCTTATGAAGTGGTACCTAATACTGATGTGCTTTGTCATAGAGTGCTGAACTGGATTACCTGTCATAGCAATAGCACTTTGATTATCACAGTAAATAGGAATTTTAGAAAATTCTAACCCATAATCCAGTAACTGATTCTTCATCCAAAGAATCTGTGCACAACAGCTTCTTGCAGCAATGTACTCTGCCTCTGTAGTTGATATGGAAATTGACTTTTATTTCTTGCTAAACCAAGAAACTAATCTGCCTACAAGAAATTGGCAGCTTCCACTTGTGTATTTCCTGTCAATTATGTACCCTGCAAAATCTGCATCTGAGTAACCTATTAGCTTAAAGTATGATTCCCTAGGATACCACAATCCCAGATCAGCTGTACCCTTAAGGTACTTGAAAATTCTTTTCACAGCTGTTAAGTGAGGTTCTCTTGGATCTGCTTGAAATCTTGCACAAAGATAGGTAGCATACATGATATCGGGTCTACTTGCAGTTAAATAGAGTCATGAGCCAATCATACCTCTGTAATCAGTAATATCTACTGATATACCAGTATCCTTATCCAATTTTGTTGCAGTGGCCTATGAGTGGATGCACTTGAATAATCTTGCATTCCAAATTTCTTCAACAAATTTCTGGTGTACTTAGATTGACAAATAAAAGTTCCTTCTTCATTCTGCTTGACTTGAAGGCCCAGAAAATAGCTAAGTTCTCCTATCATACTCATTTGATATCTTGACCGTATTAGCTTGGCAAACCTTTTACACAGTCTGTCATTTGTAGAACCAAAAATGATATCATCAACATATATCTACACCAAAAGTAAGTCCTTTCCATGGTTGAGATAGAATAAAGTTTTTTCAATAGTCCCTCTGTTAAATCCACTTTCCAGAAGAAACTGAGCTAGTGTCGCATACCATGCTCTTGGAGCTTGATTAAGGCCATAAAGTGCTTTATCAAGTCTGTAGACATGATTAGGAATTTTTGAATCTACAAAACCTGGAGGTTGTTCAACATATACTTCTTCTTCCAATTCTCCATTAAGAAAAGCACTTTTTATATCCATTTGAAAGACTGTAAACTTTTTGTGAGCATCATAAGACAAAAATATCCTTATGGCTTCCAATCTAGCAACTGGTGCAAATGTTTCATCATAATCAATTCCCTTCTGTTGAGAGTATCCTTTTGTAACCAGCCTTACTTTATTTCTTGTTATTATGCCATCACTATCAGTTTTGTTTCTGAACACCCATTTTGTACCAACAACCGATCTGTTCTTTGGTCTTGGCACTGAGGTCCAGACTTTATTTCTTTCAAATTCAATTAACTCTTCCTGCATTGCTTGCACCCAATCAGCATCTTGAAGAGCTTCTTCCACCTTCTTTGGTTCAGCATGAGAAAGAAAAGAATGATAGAGACATTCATTTGATGTCGTTGTTCTAGTTCTAATACCTGCTTCAGGATCTCTAAAAATCAAGTCAAGTGTATGTGCTTTCTTCCACTTCCTTGCAGATGGAAGTTGATCTCTAGAACTGGATGCTCCCCCATGATCCATGCTGTCTCCATCAATATTTTCTGATGCTCCCCCTGAAATTATGCTCTCTGAGTTGGATCCTTCAGAATTTAAGTTTCCAGAATTATCAGAACTTGGCCCATCAGAACTTGATGAATCAAAATTTGAGTTTCCAGAATTATCAGAACTTGGCTCATCAGAACTTGATGAATCAGAACTTGAAGAGCCTGTTCTTGGTTCTGATGCTTCTTGAGATGTGGTTGGATCTTCAATATGCCCCCTGCACAGGTGCATTTTCCTTTGGCGTAGTCACCACAGTTTTAATAACATCAGAGTTTAACCCATCAGAGTTTACGGTATCAGGATTTAGACTATCAGAATTTACAGTATCAGAATTTAAAGCTTCATTCTCAAATCTCAGCTGATCATGATCATTGAAATCTTCAAGTCCAGTAATCTTCTTATCATCAAAAGATACATTGATAGATTCCATGATAACCCTTGTTCTTAAATTGTAGACTCTGAAGGCTTTTGTGGAAAGTGGATATCCAACAAAAATTCCTTCATCAGCTTTTAGATCAAATTTGGATAGCTATTCAGGATGAATCTTAAGAACAAAACACTTGCATCCAAATAGATAAAAGTACTTCAGATTTGGGTTATTTTTCTTCACCATCTCATATGGTGTCTTTTCATGCTTGTTGATAAGTGTTGCATTCTGAGTAAAACAAGCAGTCTGCATAGCTTTAGCCCAAAAGTAGGTTGGTAACTTTGCTTCATCAAGCATAGTTCGTGCAGCTTCAATAAGAGTTCTATTCTATCTTTCAACAACTCCATTTTTTTGTGGAGTTTCAAGAGCAAAAAATTCCTGCTTAATTCCATGGTCTTTGCAGAACTCTTCCATGATCAAATTCTTGAACTCAGTGCCATTATCACTTCTTATGATTTTCACAGAGTCTTTAACCAACTTATCCAGTTGTTTGACAGGATCAATCAAGATAGATGTAGTTTCACTTTTTGTGTGCAAGAAATACACCCATGTGTATCTGGTGAACTCATCTACTATGACCATAGCATATTTCTTCTTTGCAATTGACATGACATTCACTGGACCAAATAGACATGTAGTAGGCGATAAGGCTCAAGAATTGAAGATTCAGTCTTGCTCTTGAATGAAGATTTTCTTTGTTTTTCCTTTTGACATGAATCAAAAAGGCCATCATGAGCAAATACTGATTTTGGCAGTCCTCTCACAAGATCTTTCTTGACTAGTTCATTTATATTGTTGAAATTTAAATGAGAGAGCTTCTTGTTCCAATCCCAGCTTTCTTTAATTGATGCTCTGCTTAACAGACAGATTGCAAAACCATCAGAACTTGTTGAAAGCTTGGCTTCATAAATGTTACCATGCCTGTATCCCTTTAGAACAACTTTGCCTATAGATTTTCTTACAACTTCACAGTGTTCTTCAAAGAAATCCACATGACAACCTCTGTCACAGATTTGACTAACACTCAGCAGATTGTGTTTAAGTCTTGAGACTAGAGCTACTTTCTCAATGATGACATTTCCAAGATTGATATTGCCATATCCCAGAGTTTTTCCCATGTTGCCATCTCCATAAGAAACTCCTAGGCCAGCTTTCTCCACAAAGTCTGATACAAGGGCTTTATTTCCAGTCAAATGTCCTGAACATCACCTGTCCAGAACTAGGATGTTTTTCCTGTTGCCCTGCAATCACAAAGACCACTAATGATTAGTTTTAAGGACCCAGACTTGCTTGGATCCTTTGGCCTTATTAAGTTTGTTAACATTTACAGCGGATTTAACATCAGAGTTTATGTTAACATTTTTCTTAACAGAATTTACAGTATCAGACTTTGCATCAGAACTTACACTAGAAGGAATAATGCTAACTTTCTTTAAAGAAGGTTTTATTTGATAATAATCATAGTACAAACTATGATATTCCTTACAAGTATAAATAGAATGCCATAAACTACCACAATGAAAACAAGGATTTTGTGGCTTAAACCTAACATACTGACTCTTAACTCCTGACTTAGAAGGTAAGGAGTTTATGTTCTTATTCTTCTTGCAAAAAGAAGCCAGATGGTTAGAATTTCCACAGTTATAGCATTTCTTTCTAGGAGCATTAGGAACAGGCTTATAATTATTGCTTTTATTCACACCTTCCTTTCCATTCCTATTTTTCCTAGGTGGCTTTACCTTGTTTACATTCTTAATCTCTTTCAGCTTATACTTAAGCTGCTTCTTTGTCATTAAGCCTATGCTAACCTCAGCTGGTTTATCCTGTTTTGCCTTATCAGAAGTTGACTCTGCCTTAACTTCTGTCTCAGTATCTTTCATCCTTTCGGAATCAGACTTTACAATTTTTGCTACAAACTTAACAGGATTTACCTTTGGCTTATTAGTCTTTTTAACAATAATTGGCTTAATTTGTTCAGTTCCTGTTTCACTTTTATCATCTCCATAACCTAAGCCCTCTTTCCAGTTTCCACTACTTAGCAAATTCTGAGTTGTTCTGCAAGAGTTAGTCCAAGTCCTGATAATCTCTCTTTCCTTTTCTAACTCAGTTTTTAGAGATTGATTTAATTTTAACACTTCATCTCTAACATAAAAAGCATCATCTCTTTCTTTCTGAGTTTGATGGAACATAACTAACGCTTTTTCTAAATAGTCATTCCTTTTCTTAAAAGCCAGATTTTCAGAAGTTAACCTATCACATGTTAAAGTCTGATCTCTATAACTAATGAATATGGTTTTAAGATAAGATCTCAACTCAGTAATATCATCAGTATGAAAAGCATAAGTTGTTTGAGGTACCTTTAACTCAGCAGCATCAGAACTGCTATCAGCATTTTCCATCAAGGCATAGTTCACCTCATTATTAGAATCTGAAGTGTCTGTCCAGCTTTTCTTCTTTGTGACAAGTGTCTTGCCTTTGTCACTTTTTCCTTTGTTGCAATCAGGAGAGATGTTGCCTTTCTCACCACAATTGTAGCATTTAACATTTGAGTAATCTCCTCTGTCAGACTTTCCAGCTTTGCCTTCAGATTTTCTGAATCCCTCCTTATCAGAACTTCCACTTTTCCTGGAAAACTTCTTTCCCCTTCTGAATTTCCTGTAGGCTATCTTTGTGATACCCTTCACCATAAGAGCACACAATTTCATCATCTCTTCATCAGCATCCATCTCAGATAGACTTTCAGTTTCTGAATCCTCATCACTATCAGAACTTGATGACTCAGTATCAGACTTTGTGATAAGAGCCTTTCCTTTGCCATTCTTTGAGACAGCCACTTTGGAGGATTCCTCCTCATCCTTAAGAGCAACTGTTCTTGACTTTCTCCCATGCCTCTTGCTTCTTTGATCCATCTCAAGTTCATGAGTCTTGAGCATACCATGAATTTCATTAAGAGTTGTTTCATCAAGAGCATAGTTGTCTCTTATAGTAGTTGCCTTCAAATCCCAACTTTCAGGAAGAGCTAAAAGGAATTTAAGATAGTATCTTCAAGATCATATTCCTTATCCACCAATGACAGATCATTAAAGAGTTTGACAAATCTGTCATATAAACCAGTTAATGACTCATCAGGTTTTGAGTCAAAGTGCTCATACTCTTGAGTGAGTATAGTCCTCCTGTTCTTCTTTATTGAATCAGTTCCCCGACATCTTATCTCCAAGGCATCCCATATCTCCTTTGCAGTCTTGCAGTTAATTACCCTGTTTGACATGACATTATTAATGGCACTATGCAGCAAATGCCTTACCTTTGCATCCTTAGCAATAAATGAGATATCTTCAGCTGTATATTCACTTTTCTCCTTTGGTATAGTCTGTGCTGGCTGATCTGCAACTACAACAGAAAGCTTGGTTGGCTTATGTGGTCCTTCATTAATTCTGTCAAGGTATTCTGGATCTGTAGCTTCCAGAAACATAGTCATCCTCACTTTCCATATGGGATACTCAGAAGGTTTCAGTATGCGAACCCTAATAGTCTCATATTGATTATGGATTTGAGTCTTTGGAGTTTCTTCAGTTTTGGTGGGCTTGATTGGAGTTTTCCCTTCTTCAGACATGACTGTTTTGGATCTTTACTGTATATGTGTTAACAGACTGCTCTGATACCACTTGTTAGGTTACACACACTGTAGAAGGGGGTTGAATACAGTGTATACTACAATCAAATCGAATTAAGAACACAAGTATGAAACACAGAATAATCTTATTAATAAAACAGTATTACAATGGAACCATTCTCCCTCAGTGATGAACAAATATCACGAGAGCTCCTAGGGTTACAATGAATAATATTCTCGATTAAGATAACACTTATAGTGTAAACCATATGATGTGTTTATGTAGACATACAGTTACAAGATAATCTCCTAATCGATATTGAATATAAGTCTACATCCTAAAATATATCAACTAGTTATCTTTTCCTCCAAATATTCTATTCTTCATAGAGTTCTTCTCCATGCATATCTCTTCTTGTGTTTGTCTTTAATCTTCTTTCCTTTCAATCAACCGCCTTCCTTATCTGAATATCTTCTTAAGTCCCGATATTATCTCTGAAAGATATGTGTCCTAAGTCCAATCATGTATGATGATTTAGGAATAACTTTTATGTAATATGTTTTGATTTTATTGATATTAATAAAAGACTTGTTTTGGTTTTATTTCGGGCTTTATCTATTTAAGTGTTTAAATAAGATATACCATAGTTTAGAGTAAAGCTTTTTATGGATTATGATGAGATCATAACAATAAGACCTAAAAGATGATAACTCTGAACTTAAATATTTCCTGGTCGTAGGATTACTAACTGGTAATTAGTAATCTGCAAAGATCGGTACATACTATGCTTGCTTCATTATGAAGGATGTCTGTTCTCATAGACATTTGTGTGGTGACACTATAGCTAGTATGTAGGTGCTTATTATAGAATAAGTTCACTGAACATGACTCACACAGCTGAACAACTGATGGAGTTCACTCACGTGTCAGCAGATGTTTACATAATGATAGTTGTACAAGTATCCTTAGACTTGAGGTCATCATAGTCATCTTGTGTACACTGAACTATACTTTGGTTTAGTTCTTAGTCTCTAGGGACAATAATAAGGGCTCTACTGGGTGTAGGAATTTGTACACGAAGATAGTGTATGATCAATAAAGGATCTACCCCTTCGAGTGAAGGAAGAGAATGTTCAATACTGATCCACTTATGCTAGTTCAGGAATCTCTGGCCAGAGTGAATGAAATTAGAAAGGAGTTTCTAATTCACATTAATTAGAACTAAGCATAGTGAATGGGAAAGCATATGATTAAATAAGATAGGCTTGACATGAGTTCCATGCCTTGTATTTAATCATGACATTGCAGGGTAGAAGGAATTAATTGTACGGTAACTATTCACTGAATAGGTTCTTGGTATTCTAAGCAGTGAATTCGTATTATCCGGATACTCGCGATATGCTGAGAAGTATCCCTCACGATATAGAATAAATATGATTAATTTATTAATTAATCATATTTAATGAATTAGAGAATTTATATAAATAATGATAAAATAGTTTTATTATTATTTATTTCTACTACCGACTTAATATTGAACCTACAGGGTCACACCATAAAAGAGAATGATTTAATGGTGGAGGAATTAATTAATAATGGCTGGTAATTATTTATTTAGCAAATTTAATAATTGATTAAATGAGATTTAATTAATTATAAATTAGTTAAGAAAAGTTCTTAATATTATTAATTAAGAATTTAATTTTGGAAACTAAATCAAGTGAGAGAATTATTTTTCTAAAGTGTTTAGAAAAAGGGATTAATGAGTAAAAGGTGTTTTAATTATTAGTTAATTGGTTAATAAGAATAATCAATTAAAGGGTTAATAATAATAATATTTTATGGGAAAATTTTCAGCTGAAAATTTTGCCTATAAATATACTATTATAAACCCTATTTGCCTCAACCCAAAATAAAACCCTAATTTTAAAGTAGAAAAGAGAGGGAGCAAACTAATTCTCTCAACCTCTTCCTCCCTCCATTATTTTGATCTCTTGGTGGATACTGGTGGAGTGCTTTACAATTGAGCAGCAGCTGCTAAGGATCTCCGTTCATCATTCTTGGATCGCTATTAAAGGTTAGTAATCGATCCCTCGATTTATTCACGATTTGTATGCGTTTATATGGATTTTATATCAAAAAATGTTTTACCATGCTTCTGTGATGTATAAAATCCTAAAATCTCCTGATAAATATCTTCTGATAACTTAAGTTCTGATATCTTAAGCTCTGACTTCAGTATAACTACTGATTTCCAGTTAAGTCCTGATTTGTCCTGTTAGTTAAGATCTGAAAACTAAACACAAATCATTATTAGACATGACATCACAAATATATCTAACACTTCTTGATAGGAAAGCTAGATGTTCATCTATGTTCTCCATTTCATCCTGATTAAGATGATCTTCATGCTCAGCTACTAGCCCTTTTCCTTTTCTTTCACAAACCCTAAAATTTGGTGCAGATTCCACATCTTCAATCTTAATGTCTTTCACTCACTCTTGTTCAGCTACCTGAGCTATAGATCCCCATTCTTCCTTCCCTTTTCTATCTTCTCGTCTTGTTCCAACTCAAGCTCATAAGTTTTTAGAACGCCATACAATCTCTCCAAATTAAACTCCCTGTAATCTTGAGAAAGTCTAAGAGAGACAGTCACATGCTTCTATTCTGTTGGTAGAGATCTAAGGAATTTCAGGTTTGAATCTTTTGTCTGATAGACTCTTCCATGCAGTTTTAGTGCATTTAGTATTTTTGAAATCTACTAAAGATGTCACTAAAGGATTCACTGTCTTCACAAAGAAAATGCTCATACTGCTGGATTAGAAGTTGCATCTTGTTTTCCCTCACTTGTTTAGTTCCATCACATATGATTTGAATAGTATCCCAAACATATCTCCATCAAGACCATTGAACAGGATGTTCAAAGCCTTTTTGTCTTTGTGCACTTGCTCAATGTCTTCATCTGTCCATTTTGATTGTGGATTTGGAATACTTTGCTCATTTCCTATAGCTCCTTCAGTATCTGTAACAGCTCTTTGAGGAACATGAGGGCCTTTCTCAATGCAATCAACATATCTTTCATCTTGAGAGAGAAGATGCAGGTGCATTTTCACCTTTTGGTGGTGATAGTTGTCTTTATCCGGAAATAGGATCTTCACTCCAACATCCTTCCTGCTCATGTTGTTAGATGCTTTGATATTTAAACTCTAAGTGTGTCAAGAGCTTGCTCTGATACCAATTGTTATTCACAGACAATCTAACTTTAGAATTACAGAAGGGGGGGTGAATGGAATTCTGGTTTCTATTCGATTTTAAAACTTCTTACAAATGTAAATATAACAATGTTTGAATAGGCTAATTCTGGATAAGAAATATTTAAGTATTCAAACACAAAGTAAATAAATAGGGATGTATAAAACTTTCTGGTGGATTGTTATTTCCACCAGAGATATATATAAATGTAGAAGATCTCTGTGATGCAAAAGCACACAGCTGCTTACAAGAGTTTTTACAAACTTAAACTTAAGAGTTCTAAAAGATAAAGCTTACAAATGCTCTCTAGTTCTTTCTTGTTTTGACTGTGTTAATCGATAATTAACTCTTTGCTACGCTTGGTTTATATATCACCAAGTTACATGTGTAGTAAGATAAAACATAAGTCTATTATCTAGGTCTAATCACATGTTTCTTCATTTCTTTGTCCAAAGTAATCCAGATAGATATGGCATCTTTGAATGTCCCTCTTTTGCATGGAAATGGAAATGCTTCTTGATCTTCATAATCCTAATTACAGGCTGCCACATTCCTTTTGTATATAATCAACCCATGTGACTGTCAAGTCACTATCAACTCCTATTTGAATTAGCCATCCAGCGAGACTCTGTTGATTATCCGTCGAGACTCTTTTAGATCATCTGTTGATTGGGACTTGGGTCATCCGTCGAAGCCTTGTAGAAAAATCCGTTGAATGTATTTCTATAGCAGTTGACTCAATTTCATTTAGCAAAATTACAAGGCATCTAATATTACAATTAGCCAACCTATATTACATATCATTCTAGTAGCGAACATGACTCAGACTATCCCACAACTTCTAATTCCTTAAGACATTACATTGTACAGGAATGTGCTAAAAAACTTATTTAAACATAAGCTACTCTTTCAACGGATGACAGAGTAAGATTATTCGTTGAAAGCTGCAATTACACTTAATCAAATCTACTAAAGTGTTTTGGTAAAATATCATCAAGCCAACAACATATTCCTAACAGCTAATTTTTTTTTATCTTTAAACTCTTAGTGTGTAAAGAGCTTTCTCCAATACCAATTGTTTTTCCTTAACAATATGGCAACAAAATTACCGAAAGGGGATTGAATAGAATTCTGGATTCTTTTAGAAATTTTAAAACTCTTTTAAATATGTAATTTTGAATGAATATGTAGTAGTGCGGATTAAAGGAATTCAAGTATTCAAACACAAAGTAGATAAACAAGACCATTTAAAAACTTTTTGGTTAATTGATCTTTCCACTAGAGATATATATAAAAATTAGAGAACCCTGTGATGCAAGAATGCACATAGCTTCTTACAAGTGTTTTACAAAGATGAACAGAGAAAATTCCTAACAGATGTAGCTTTTTTTATTTCTCAGTTCAACTTGCTTGTTGTTCACTCATACTCTAAACACTTTCTACTCTTGGTTTATATACTGCCAAGTTACATATGAATAAGACAAACAGTAGAAATAAGAATCTAAGTCTATTCACATGTTGCTTCATTTATCTATCCACCATCTTTGAATATCTTCAGTTAAGTATGGAAATGGAAATGCTTCTTTGTTCTCTAAAACCTGCAAACAGGCCACCACATTCCTTTTGTATACATTCAACCCACGTGACTATCAAGTCACTTTCAACTGCTATTTGAATTTGTTATCCTTCGAGACTCCAGTATTATCCGTTGATATTTAACTTGAGTTATCCATTGAGTCTCTAATGGATTATCCTTTGAAAGTGTGTTGAGTCATCCGTCGAGGCTTTGTAGCTTATCCGTTTAAAGTGTTTCCTTAGAAGTTGATACTCTTTCACTTATGCGGAATTACAAGGCATCTCCTATTTACAATTAGCCAACCTATGTTGCATATCTTTCTAGTAGTCAACATGACTTACAATTTTCAACAACTTCTAAACCTTTAATTAATTGCAGTATACAGAATTGTGCTACAAAACTTATTGAAGTATAAGTTACTCTATCAACGGATGAACATGTATGGTTATCCGTTGATAGTTATAAAAACACTTAATTAAATCTACTAAGGTGTTTTGGTGAATTATCATCAAGCCTACAATATATTCGTAATAATTTCTATCATATATGGTGTGTTGAACATTGAAAAAGGGAGGGACACTAATGTCAAACCTAAAGTGTTCAAACAACCGAGTAAGCAACAAAGCATAAGGCATATATACCCATATTTAGAAGCAGAATTTATCTTGGTAATATTAGGTCAAGCTGAAATCAACAGTTTGACTAACAAGCTTGATATAAGTTTGAGTTCAGTGAATAAAATAAGCTTCTTGTTGTTTGAAAAGGAAAACATTTTCCCTAATGATCTCAGCAAGAGTTTAATAAAGAGGGGTAAAATGCTCATAGCTAAAGCTAACAATTTATTTATACACATTAGGAGGCACATCAAAACCACAGAAGATAGAAAGAAACAATTTATGTTCCTCAGGATGGAACTAAAAGGTTTTAGAGATGTCAAGTGGAGTTAAGGCCAAGAAAGCCTAAGTGTTATTCCCTAACAATACAAGAACCGAATTACAGAATGAGAGTAATGGAATTATGGTTTCTTTTTGCTTTTCTGAAAAAAAAATTAAATATGCAATTGTGATTTGAATATGTAAGAATGTAAAAAAGAATTTAGAAGTATTCAATAAACACAAAGTAAATAAACACAGGTTTAAAAATTTTCTGGTGGATTTATCTTTCCACCAGAGATGTAATGCACACACCTGCTTACAAGTAATCTTTACAATTTAGAACTTGAGAGTATTTCTAGAGATACGGCTTGTTTTCTGTAATAACCCAAATTTTTGAAAATTTTTAAACCCTGATGAATAGTAACTTTTTTGCTGATATTGCTGATTGAGTAAAATTATCATACCATCCTCTATAGGGGTTCTTTAATGGATATTCTGACATCGTATTAGTATTTCATAAAGTAAATGAGTGTATGTAAAGGTCGTCAGAATTCGAATTCGAACACTTTGATTTTTTCCTACAATCCACCAGATACCGAAAGAATTGAGTATAAGATTACATGATTAAAATGATTTTAATTTAAGGATTATAGGAGAAGATCATTAAAGGAATATTAAATATTAAGAAAGGCTTATGAAAGCCTAAGTAATAAGATCCTGGATATGATCCCTCAAACGATTAACGAGAATGAGAGTTAAGCGAACCATAAAACAAATAAATGACCAAAGGGCAAGCACATGCAAGTAGCATAGGAAAGAAGCTTCCAAGAGAAGCTAAAACATGTGATTGTAAGTAAAGACATCCACATACCATGATATTGTGACATGTGGCAAATGAATGATGCAAGCAATGACATAAGAAAGTGATGTCATCACTTTATCAAGATATTTGTTCAAGAATCATCCTCCACCAAGCATTTTTTCTCATTTCCCAAGGAAAACCAAGCAAGCAAAATCTCTCCCCCATTTTCTTCTTCTTCCATTCGACCTTTTCATAGAAATGACGAAATAGATTTTCAAAACTCAAGCTCGAGGCCATGGAAAATTACAAGGTTTGTTTCTTCGGATCCTATATTTCAAAATGATGTTTCCATCAATTGAAGTATCTCGTAACTTCATATTTTATCAATGATCAAAGATTTGAGTTTCCTTGAGCGGATAAAAGCCTTCAAGAGTATTTGCGAAAATGAGTTATATACAAGTCTTACCTTGTGTGACGACTGAGAATTTTGCAACATAATTAAGTCAATAAAGTATGTGTTATGTGATGTGATTATAATTATGTGACTAAGTGCTGATTAATTATCTTTTCTGTATATTAGAATATAGGAGCGTAGATAAAAACGTTCCAATTTAAAGAGTCAGCTTAGAAGTTAAGCTGTGGTGTCGGGCCGTCAGGTAGAACGGAACCCTTCCTAATAAGGAGTTAAAGAATATAAAATATGAATTATGTGTGATTGAATGAAATGAATGTGTAAATAAAGTATTTCTTCCTAAGTGACGTGTCGATTGATAATGATAATGAGAAGCGTAATCGAAACGCTGAGCGTCGGGCCGTCAGGTTGAACGTGACCCATTACGCATAGAAAAGGATAAAAGATTAAAGAGGGATAAATTCTATGATCAGACCGGAGTCGTTATATGATTGTATATGTGTGATTGCTTGACTGTGTGCATGACTATGTGTTCTGTGACATTTTAGGGATTATGTGATTTAAATAAAGGTTTAATTAACCTCCGCGCATTTTTATAAAATCATCAGAGTAAGATAAAAACATGGGATTTGTTCTGATATCTTCTTAGTAGTCCCAGAGAGTTTTTAAAAATGATGAGTGGATTTATTTGATGGTATTTGCATTTTTAAATTGATTTTATGTGGAAAATGTTATTATTAAAGCAAGCTTGCGAAATTCATATAAAATTAACCGTCTGCTCAAAAATCTATTATGAGTAATGGTTAAAAAGCTAATTTCGAGGCCTACGTACTAAAATTGTCATTTTCAATAATTCTCGACTTCCCGAGAGAGATATATTTTATATTTAAATTTTGTTGCATTTGAGTAAAAAGAAATGGGACAATGAGCATAAAATGGAATTAGTAGATTACAAGTTTGCCCTTGTTTTTAGTGGTATATAAACCCACTTCCCTTCCCCCCTTTTTCTTTTTCCTCCCGTGCACCCACTTTCCCCTTCTCTTTTCTTTTCTTTCTCTCTTGAACACTCCCACTCTCTCTCTCGGCTCTCTCCATCTCTCACCTTTCTCACTTGCATGCAACCCTCAAATCTCATTCAAACTCAAAGATATTGGTACCTTTAGTCTTTATCTTCGGTATACTTCTCGATTCCCATTTGCATGTAAGTGTTTGTAAGAGTTTTGTTGATTAATCACTATGGTGGTGTTCAAGGAAAAATGATTTCTTGAAACATAACTATAAGAGTGATTTCAAGAGATTTTTGGGGTCATAAACTCGAGAGGAGACCCGTTATGGGCTCTCTCAAGTTCGACCACCACCGACCATGATCCAAAGGAGAGCCGGTGGAGTTTCTATGATATGATAATTTGATTTTTTTAAGCTTTGCATGTTATAGTTTCTTGAAAGCTTGAAAAAGTGTTTGGTTTCTTTTGTTGAAACTCGAATATGTGATTGATAAGATGATTCCATTGATTGTTTTAGGAAGTAAATGGATGTGTGTAAGTGATTGTTGTTTAGAAAATCAAAAATTAAGGTTTGCATGTGAGTTTTTAATTCGGCTTTATGCTAATTAAAAGAGGAATTTGATTTTGTAAGTTGATCTTAGTGAACACTAAGCTTATATAGCCTAAAAAGTGATTGCATGTTAGTTTTAAAGAAGATCAAGTTGTGCATGCCATTGTTTAGTCCTTGAGTTGTGAATTTGATTCTTGCCGAATAGAAAATGAGTTTAAAAAGGGATTAATTTGATGATTAAGTGGATGCATGTTGATTGAATGGATTGATTAAGTTGAAGTCATTAGGTAATGCATGGTTTGGTGTTTAAATGAATGGAATGATCTAGTAAATGATTAAAACAAGTGGGAAATGTGAAATATAACCTTGCATGTCAAAATTGATTCTTGCATATTTGATTTATGGAAAAACCCGAATGGGTCTTAGGAGTAAAAAGGTGGAATTAAGTTGGTTTAATGGCTAGTGCGAACTTGATTGCATGATAAAGATTGAGTGGTTTTTATGTTCAAATTTTGATAATTAAAAGAAAGTGTTGATTTCGATTTTTAATGTGTTTATGATTCGGATTTTTGATAAAAAAAGATGAGGTTAAATGAGTAAATGACTCTTGTGATTTGCATTAGTTGTGCATGATTATATGAGATTAAAATTGAATATATGTGGTCGTGTTTTGTATGTATGATTCGAATTAAGAAGGGAATTAAATTGTTTGATATTAAGAGCTATAAGTGATAGCTATGGTCGTAAAAGAGTTATACTAGTGTGATTTGAGGAAATAGCTAAGGTTAAGCAAGCACACTTTGATTGTTAAGTATATAAGGATATAAAAGTTGCGAGAAAGGGGTCATGTTATATGATATGTGCTATGTGCTTATGTGTATAAGCTATAATCGTATACTCGAGTCAAGGATATAATCGAGTTATCGTATCGAGTGATCGTTCCGGGAACGAGAGTTGAGAATCTGATTAAGGTTTTGGTTTTGATTGTAGATTCGGAGCGTGAGGGCATTTAGGCTAGGAAAGGAAAGGATTTACTAGGTGTAAGTAGTTCAACCTTCAGGAAAGCAAATTCAGGCAAGTAACTCTGATTACTTGTGTAAATGGTTATAAAGAGAATGTTGTTCACACCATGTAGAGTATTGAACTGTTTAATTATGAAACCTTGATATTGATTTGAGATACCCTGCCTTTGTTCTTGATAAATAGTTATTGATAAGCTTAATGATTCAACCCTTTGATAATCTGTTCTTTCTGTTCAAGTTATTTATTAAGCCATGGATTATATAGAACCCTCTGATTATCCTTGTTAACCCTGTTTAATGATACCCTGTTTTCCTGATCACCCTATTGATCCCTAAACAGATGTTGATCCTTCTAACTTAAGTGCCTTGTTATCCTTGATACAGAATCCTTATGAATTGTTCCTTGTTTATCTTTGAATTACTCCCTAAACTTTGTTTCCTTAAAATCTGAATTAAGAATGAGTTTCGACTTGAAAGAGTCCGAATGATTTCAAATTCTTGGTAATGATAAAATGAGTTTTAGAAAACCTATTCATTTTTCCAACTCAAGGTTTTCCAAATGAATTCCTGATGGATTGGATTGGGACGTAAGAGGCTAGTGGGACTAGTCTAGTCATTGTAAGAGGCTAGCTGGGCTAGTCCAACTTAAGGCTGAAATTATGTCGATTGGTACCTTAAAAGACCGGAATGGAGGTCGGTACGGGCTGATAACCCGTATTATAATGGAATGGAAATAGGAAATGATCCAACCAAGGGTTCTAAATGATTATTTAAAAAGGGAACTGAAACTATCTGTTCAGTAAAAAATTATTCATGAAAATGAAAATGGTTTATATTGTTTTGAAAAGAGTTGATTATGTCAATGTGAAGCTTAAAGCTCGAGAACCCTGATTCTTGAATTTGTTGATCATATGATTGATTCCATATATTGAAATACTGTTGCTTTCCTCTTTTGAAAGATCTATTCTGATCCTCTAATGATTTGTGATGAATGTCGGCTCTCGTCCTGCATTGAGCCTTGTTCCTTGAAAGCCCCACATTATCCTTCAAAACCTTTCTTTAACCCAAAAGTTGGAAATCTGCCACCTAGATCAAATAAAGTAGAATGCCCTGAGTTTGGTAAAGCATATTGTGAATTGATATTGTAGAACTGCTATATAGTTACTTGCTGAGTTTTATACTCATTTGTTTTGTTTTAATCTAACCATGACAGTTAAGCAAGGAGATGGTCAGGCTTAGGCGCACTGCTCGTAAGAGCGTACCTGGTGGTCCCTACCGAGTTGAGGGCTTCCGGTTGCCAGAGCAGGTAGTGGTAATTAAGAGTGAGCTCGCGCCTAGAAGGAAATGTTTAAAGATACAATGGGTTATCTGTCGGTTCCCAGCCGGAATCGATATTGTTTATTTAATAATATTTTGGGTTTGTAAGTTATATTTTATGATTGGTAGTTGTAATCTTGTCTCATACTTTATCCTGTTGATCCTGTTAGTAGTTAATCGGGGTTTATGCATATTTAATTACTAGATTAGAGGTGTGTGAGTCCTCATTTCCTAACCCCGAGATTGAGGGCGTCACACCTTGTAACTTCATCGATATATGATGAACTTTTAAAACTAATTATACCTTGAACGGTGGTAGTTCAAGCAGTATTCGGAAAAGATATAAGTATATTGGAGTATCTTGTAACTTCATCTTTCCAACTTATATCTAGTAAATGATTATCTTATGCATGACAAATATTTTCAGAAAAAGTTGAGACAAGGTTAGATATATGAAATCACCTTGCAACGATATTTTTATACATTTATAAACTGGAACTCTGTGTATATTATGCATGGCAGAGGATTTCAAAGATTTTAAAAAGTATATATATATATACTGAATATTTTGCGACTTTGTCGCGTTAAGATATCAAACTTGGATCTTGTTTGCTTGACCAAGACTTTCATGAGTACTATGAGGATGCTCATACATTGTTAATTACTATACATGTTATTTTGGTGGGCTTGTTGCTCACCCTTGATTTCTTCTTTCATCACACAACAACAGCTAGACAAGATGAACATATCCAAGCTCCCAATTCGCTAGCGGATAGGAAACGTTCCGCAGTTTCCTGTAGGCGTTGATGTCGTTGTAGCTGAGGTAGAAACTATCAATAGGCTAGGATTTCAACTTTTGATGTACTAGACTTATGTATATTTATAAATTGTAACAATGGCAAAGAATATGTAAGTTTATTCAGAAACCCATTTGAGGTGTAATGACTTGTAATTGTGGAATAAAATGACTTGTGTTATTTTTGGGTATTTGTGGTGTGTGTGTATATTGCGGGGTCACAGTACACAGTAGTTGGTTGTTTATTAAGATTAAGTGTTATTAAGGGAAATGGAACTCGTGACAACCCGGATCTCCGACCCCATATTTGGGGGTGTTACATTTTCTACTTGTTGTTCTAGTTGATTAAGTTCTAAGTTACTTCCTATACTTGGTTTATATATCACAAAGTTACATGTGCAATAAAACAAGAATTATATTCCTATCAGCTAGGTCCATTCACATGTTTATTTATTTCTCTGTCCAATGCAATCCAAGTTAGATACAGCATCTTTGAATGAGCTTGTCTTGCATGGAAATGGAAATGTTTCATTTTCTTTTAACACCTGCAATCAAGGTGCCATATTCCTTTTGTGCACTAACAACCCATGTGACTCTGTAAGCTTCTGTCAATTCCCTTTCAACTGTTATCTTGCTGATTATCAATTGAAGCTTCTTTGATGTTATCTGTTGATACTATTATCCGTTGAAGCTTGTAGGTAGCAGTTGGAGTTGTTTTCATAACAGTTGATACTCTTTCACTTATGCAAAATTACAAGGCATTTATATTTCTAATTAACCCACCTATTTTGCATATCTTGCTAGTAGTCAACATGACTTAGAAACTACTAAAACTACAAAATCCCCCAACTATTCTAGTGTACAGAATATGCTACATACTTATTCATATAAACCACACCTTCAATGGATAGATAACTGTGGTTATTCGTTAAAGGCTACGAAAGACACTAAATAATTCTACTTAAGGTGTTTTGGTGATTTATCATAAAGACTATAACATATTCCTAATAATCTCCCCCAATTTATGTCTAATGGAATTATAGGCATAAGTTCAGGTTGACTTGATGATAACAAAACATCCAATAAAAACTAATACATTAAAAAGTAGATAAATTGTAGAGTGTTGTATTAAAATTGGATTGTACAAAGAAGGTTTATAAAAGTTTACATGCCATTTTCAAGGTGCTCCTCTAGACTAAGCATATCATTTCCCTTTCCTTGATTCACTTGTTTTCTTCCCCAACTTTTCATTATTTTCCTCAATCTGGAGTTGGAGTTGTCTGTAAAATTCAGCTTCATCTTCTTCATTGATATCCAGTATCTCCTACATTTCCTTGAGAGTTTCATTGGTTGAAATTTTAAGCTAGTCTTCAATTCTGAAAATCTTCGAACATACTTTTTGTCCTAAAACTCTATGATCCAGTAGGGTTTCATGTGCACTATATTCCCAGTGTTTGGAATAGTTAGAACTATTGGTAGTGCACTAGGATCTCTCTAGCTTTGTTTGATTAAACTTATCTTTTTGAGTATTTCTGACTTGGCAACCTTTGTGAATCCAAAGTCCTTCTTCATTGCAGAAAATACTTTGACCAAGACATTGTAGTTTTCACTGAGAATCCTATAGAAAGGCCATGTTATCTCATTACCCCTTTGTATTTAAAGACCAATCTTTCTGGATCCTGTAGTTAGCATCAATTCCTTTTACTTTAAACATTCCTTCCAAAAAGAATTCAACGTCAGAAAATTCCTTGATGCCACAAATGTAGAGTTGATCATCCTTATTGACAGTAGGCTTAGGTTTTCAGGTGGCTTTGGTTGGAGGTAGGGTAGGGTTGGCTTGCTCTTTCTTCTTGAAGTTCTCTTATTTATTGGAAATGGTATGTTTAGATCAAAAATTGGTAACCATCCCAATCTATAGGTTCATCCTTTGGCAAAATAGGTTCACCATGAAAGTTGACCTCAAGATTGACCTTGACTTCAACTGTTTCCATATTGGGCACAATTGGTTGATTTGTGGGCATAAATTGAGATGGTTCACTTTCCTTATCTGTAACACTTCTTGGCCTTTTTTCTTTGACCTTCACCTTTTTTTGTGTTTCCCATTCTAGTTTTTCTTCTTTCTTATCAACCATTTTTTGTTCAGTTGTAGCAGCAGGCTTCTCAGTTTTCTTTTGAGGTTCCTTAGTAGCCTGCTTTTTCCTTGGCCTTACCCTCCTGGCTTCTTCCTGCTTACCTTCTTCAAACCTTGGATGTCCACTCATTACATAGATCATTTCTCCATATCTGTAAATTCTTGATATTCTGTCTCTCCAAGTGGCGTCCATGGTTGTCTTGTAGCTGGCAATTATTTTACCCATAATTTTCTGCTCATCAGGCCTGGGAGGTGGATAATCAAGCAGCATTGGATGTTTGGTTGAAAACCTGAAAGTTGATGGTTTTGGCTTGAGCACCACAATGGGCTTGAGTTCATTTGATATTAAAGTTTCTCTCTTTACACCATTTCCCAGCTTCATTTCTTCTAAACTAAGTGTCCTCAACTGTGTGATTGGTTTCACAGATCCTGATTGTTGAGCAGCTGAGCCAAATACTTGAGATATTCTATCATCTATATTTTTTTGCTTTGCTTTAAGCTCCAACACAGCTGCAGCTAGATTGATAAGGTCTATGTTGTCTAACTCCCCCATTTGCTAGTGGATTTGGCTTGGTAATAGATGGAACTATTACTTTAGAGACTTGAACATGCACATCCTTCTCCCTTTTTTATCATCAAGTTGAAGTGTAGGAGTTGAAATTTTTGCAGCCACCGGCTGTTGGAGCAATTTAGTCTGAGTTTTATTATTTTGAAGTATCTTGGCCACTGAGTCTTCAACATTTGACATTCTTGTACTTAATGCCTCAACCTTCTTTGCTATGTCACTTTCCTTGCTAATCTTTAGTTGTATTTCTCTCATTGTAGCTGCAAGAAGCTTCTCATCCAACCTTGTGTACATATCATTCTTCACTTCATCAATTGACATTTTGAGACCATCCAATTCTAGAACCTATTTTAGATTATAAATTCTGTGAAGTTGGAGGGACTCTAGATGTGCTTGAAGAAGTGACCTTGTACCAGTATTGGTGGTGGCTGCTAGAGCTGTCTGAGTTTGATTGATTAGCTTGAAAAGTGTTGAAGTGAAGTGATGAGAGCTTCACTCCTTTCTAAACATCCAGTAAGGAGTATCAGTTATAGATTTAGGGCTTGCATCTTCCCCTATGTTCATGGTGACTTCTTTATCAAAATCTTCATCAAACTCATCATCATTATCAGCTCTAAAATCTGAGTCAACATCATCTGTAGGAAGCAAGGTTAAAATTGCATATTTGGCTCTTTGCATAGATGGAGGTGTGTGAACTACATTTAAAGTCCTCTCAGCCTCCTCATTGCCCTAAACAACCAAAGTTTGATAGGCTGTAACAGGATGAGTAAATGTCTCAGCATCCAAAGAACACAATCTATAACAACTTTGTATTCTTGCTGATAGTCTGTTCTCGTCAACATCACTGACATTCATTGACTCACTAGCAATGGTTGCCACCCTTATTCCTCCTGTACCTGCATTTCTCTCTTTATCTCTATTTTCTTGCATTAGGGGCTCCCCCGGCTCACCATCCTCACACTCTCACCTTCACCAATTAAGTTAGAACTCCCCTCACTCACTTTTTCCACAGTGGAAGAATTAGTATGCATTAATGAACTCTTATCCTCTCTTTTTTCCTGGGAGCAACCCAGCCTCTCACTCAATTCACTCCATTCCCTCAATCCTAAAAGTGATTGAACAACTACTAAGTCATCTGTACTTGTAATAGATTTTGAAATGTCAGGTTGTGCAGTGACTGCCAATGGATGTGAGATATCCGTTGAAGGTGTAGTTGTGTCTATCAACGGATAACTGCTGTGAAGTATATCTGTTGAAGGACAATCACTATCAACAATGATGGATATCTGTTGATGAAGAAGAAATAAGGGGAATAGAGGTTGAAACTATTATTGAGTCTGTGGATAGTGGTTTTAGATTTTGGTGCACGGACTCTTCAATAGTTTGAGAAAGAAATGACAAGTGATCCAATAAATCATCAATTATATGATGATCATTTGTTTGATTATTGGGCTCCTCCATAAGTTTAAGAGATGGAGAATCAGGAATTGATGTGGAAATCATGTCCATATCCAAAGAGATGGTTGGAGAGCTTTGTGTTTGAGGTGTATCAATTACTAATGAGTGGGACTATGAATCCACATTTACTGGAGCCATATCAAGCTGAATTTGAGAAGGTGCAGATACCAAGTCTTTGACTTAAGATTGCACAGTTTGCGCACCTTTTGACTCCCCGATAGGTTTAGATTCTTCTTTCTAATGTATGTTTGGGCTATGTATTTAGTGTCCCTTCCCCCTTTGTTTTGTGCTCCTGGTTGAGAGCTTCACATCCTTTTGGGAGGATGCAACTAGGGATGTGCTAATTTCCTTTTTAACAACTACGGTCTGTTGGGAGACTGTGGTGTGGCTAGCTTGAGTTACACTTGCCTCACCCTCCTTATTTCTTGGGGCTTCTTTGATTTTCACCCTTCCCTCACCTTTCTCACCAACCTGTAAACTCCCCTCAACTGCCTTCATGGTTTTTTACAACTAGTTTCTTTTGAATGGCACTGGAGGTTGGTTTCTTTCCTTTGGATTTGGAAATTTTAGTTTTAGTGGCATGGGTAGGAATCTTTTTGGTCACTGTCACAGATTTGATTTCATATTCACAGTGGAAGGTAAAAAAGGTGGAGGTTGGGAAGACATGGAAATAGAAGTATTTACCTCACTTACCTGAGGTTCATCAATGATGAGAAGATAGTTGAGGGGCACTTCATTGTTAATATTGTTCCTAATCAAATATGTAAGAACTCTCTTTTCTTGAACCCAATAATCCAACTTGTTGTTTGGGGTTCTCAATTGCAAAATTCTTGGAAACATGGTTAGCTAGCATCATAAGAAATCTAGCATAATACACATTTCTAGGCCTTTTCTGAATGTCTCCTAATTTATACCCTATTTCTAGCATGATAGAGTTGCTAAAATTAAAGTACTTATCAGATAATAGCATGTAGAGCATGTTCAGAAATACAGAAGTAATAACATCAAAGTTGCTAATTTTACCAGAAAATACTTTAATAAAAGCATCACACAAATACCTTTACTCTTTCTTAAGTCCTTTCCTCTTAATACTACCCAGACTGGCAGTATCTAGAGAATAACACATGGAATTAAGTATATTAATCACATCAGTGTCATTGTATGGAGCAATTTTGTTTTTTAGGCAATTTGAAATAGGATCGAACTGGATCAGAATTTACACAATAATTGTTACCTTTGAGAGTAAAGGTAAGGGTCATGTCCTTTGAATCAAAGTCGTCAGTAGTCCAAATTTGCTCAACAACTTCACAGTAGATAACTGGGGCTTCGAGCATGGAATACTTGAGCTTGTAGTTGCTAATGAACTCCATCATCTAGTGATAGTCCTCATGTGCAACACTCTTGTCCACTAGGGCTACAAAGTTGTTCTTCTGATCTACATACCCCTTCTGGGATATAATCTTCACAATTGGTGCCATTTTTTCTAGTTTTGCAGTTAAAGAGAGACGAGGGTTTTGGAGACGAAAGGCAGTAAATTTGCCTTGTGAATTTAGAGAAAGATAAAAGGGAGATCTGAAAATGAAATTGGCTTTTATAATTTCCCATAATAAGACAAATAAATGATTAAAAATAAAAGTAAATACACAATGATAATTCCCAAAGATAACCATTTAAAAATAAAGTAAACTGTAGAAATTTTAAAATTATCCATCAACGTATACACACAGACTGTAAGTATATATCAACGGATAAAGATTTAGAATCAACGGTTATGATTGATCAACGGATGTCACAAACACCTTTATCTGTTGAAGGATAATAAATCCAGAAATATATTTGACTTCCAACGGATAAAGATTATCCGTTGAAGGAGTAATTTTGACTTAGCCAAAATTTCACTTCCTCAAGAAAAATAAATTTATTTATGGCTGCATTACAAATTACATAGACATCAATAATAGTAAATTAAGAGTAGTTCAGCATACCTAACTCATTTATCAACCTAGTAAAAGTTAATTCATCAAATGGCTTGGTAAAGATGTGTGCAAGTTGCTGCTCACTTGGAACAAAATGAAGTTCCACAGTACCATTCATCACATGCTCTCTTATGAGATGATACTTGATGTCAATGTGCTTTGTCCTTGAATGATGCACATGATTTTCAGTAATGGCAATGGCACTTGTGTTGTCACAAAATACTGGAATCTCGACAAACTTCTCGATAGTCCTTGATCTGTGACTTGTCGATATCTGACTTAGAACATTTTTCCTAGAATAATATTATTTAAATCCAAGCTGCTAAATTCTCTCTGAGGCATGATCATGATTGGATCTTCTTCCAGAGTTTATTTCTTAGCTTCAAGGTTGTTCACAAAAAAATCCTCGAGTCTAATCTACTTAACATTGTTACAGACTCAAGGAATACAATTACAGAATACAAAATTAGATTATCATATAACTTATTATTAGGGTTGTCAGTATGACTTAGTCTTGTTATATACAGGCATATCTTACACAACAAAGAGGGACAAGAATATAACCTTCTAATTTTTTAACCACGACATCTAGATAGTTATTTTATTTATTTATTTTTGAACAAGATCAATGGAATACCGTCAGTATAAATAAAAAAAATTCTAGCATCAGATTACAAGATATTTTTATTTACAAACCTTAGTGTTTGTAAAACATTAAATCTTTGAGGTATTCTTTTTGTTTATAAGATGTTCAACCATTCCTTATTCTGATGTATCGGGAAAAGAAATCAGAAAGCATCAATCGAGTTGTAGCTGTCTTACTCATAATATATAATTGCTTTAATTATTTAAGTAGAATGAATCAACCGGTGATGTAGCATATCTGTGAAAACTACTCATATCTCTGAAAATTTCTAGCATGTCCCTAAATGTTTTAAAAAGTCAAAAAGCGATAGTTGGAATTCAAGAGTCCCCGTGAAGTAAAACCCATGCTTGTGTCACTTCACTTGGTGTCTTGAGCAGTGTTATTAAATGCTAGATGCATACTGAAGCACAAAGACTTCCAGGAGCATAAGCGCAACGCGAGAATTGTACTTTTAAAAAAATGCAATAGTTTGAAAAAATGCATAACAATAAATTTAACATGTAATCAACAAATTAGATTGTCATAAAATGTTAATAATAACCAGATTCAAATTTAAGGCCAAAATATGAAGTCTTTGTAACAAAAATAATATAGATGATCAACTAAATACTCTACCAGATGTTTCTTTTTCACAAAAATTATAACTAAGTTTTACTGAACAACCCTCTATCACTTTCCGCACATACTTCCATGCCACGTCTTTTTTAGCAGCCATCTATCAGTCATAAATATATAAATTAGTTATAATTTGTACAAATATGTCCTTTTATGTATCAGTATAACAAATATGTGTATAATAAAAATATACACTAAGTAATATATGTGTCAAGTTCGTGTATATATATGTGTGTTTGTGTACAAGAATTAGTACCAAGAAGATGAGAAATCAAAACTCAATCTTTATATATGTGTGTATATGTGTTTACATTCAAGAATTAGTATATACATATAAGAAAGAAGAATCAATATAAAATTTAAAAGCACACTTTTTTGCACTTCTTGCATCTCGTTTAAGCGCACCAAAAAGCGTGTTTCATCAAATTTTGTATCGCATAATTGAATCGAGGCGCTTCAGCCTCACATCGCATAGCTTCTCGATTAAGTGAGTGCTTAAGCGTGCTTAACAAAACTGCTTTTGAGGTCCTTCGTTATACTAAAGAACATTGGTCTGAGGTGGTTTATGCTTAGATATGCTCCAGGTACCGTTTGTTGAAGGTTCAGAATCGGAATCACCATCTAGAAGTTTCTTCTTCCATGTATTTTTTATCATTGCTATTGATACTTGTAATGGCAAGGGGCCTTCTGCAATCCTTATTAAATATATTCCTATTTCCATTGGTTTTATCTAGCCATTATGCATATTAGGATCTCTTCTAGGATTAATAAAATTGTGATCTTTGCACTAAGATGTTATTCACTTGTCCCTGGCATGAACTCTTCAGAGAAACATTTGACTCATATCTTGTAGAAATATGAAGTTCCTTCTGCCAATATATAAAGTGAAGTGTCTCTTGAGACTTGGTTTATCTAGTATCTGAGTTTTTAATGCAATTGAGATATTGACTTTTAACACTGGTTAATGAATTTCATAATCTCGGGGATGAAGTAGGGATACCATTTTTCAGTATTTCAATATAAGGCTAAAAAACTCGAGGTTGATATAGAAAATATGCGCAGTGAATTGAGGTTTTTTATGCGAACTACTGCTTCTTCTGTATGTGTATAAATTTATATTGAACTTTACTATAATATAGGTACAAAATTGACAAAGTCAATGTTGGGAAATGGTTGGATCTCAACCTTGAAAGTGAGTAAGGATGCTTATTTCCTGTAAAAGTTTTTCTGCTTTCGGTTGTCTACTTTACAAAAATTAGTCACTTTCTTGTGCTTTATTTCACTCGATATAATATTAAGTTAAATTCAATTCTAAATTTAAAATGGCTATAGTCGCTATTATAATTTGCCACAAAAAATAGAAGTTTTAGTTGACTATAACGGCTTTCTAAATAAACATCCAATTACCCTTTTATACATTTGTCCCGTGCACCTATAGCTATGCATTGGAGTAGTACGTTTGTAGTTATATTTTTATATTATAGTTATTGAACTATATATAGACATGCATTGCACTTGAACATGGGGCTAAATATTAATACTCCGTGGATGACCAATTCCTAGCAGGAGAATTCGAGATAAACTAGCAAATCAGGGACTAGAAACTTCTAACCTTATAACAAACTTGATCGTGTAAGTACCATTAATTACTAGTTAAACTCTTGTATATGATCACTCTTAAGTTTATCCACTTATTGGTTTAGTTTGAAATATTTTTTATGTTTATTATTTTGTTTCATAATTTGTGATATCAGAAGATTCATGCACGTAGGGTTCAGGTTGAAGCAACAAAGTATGATATAGTAAAGTATTGTATAGGTACCATTGTATCTATTTTTGCTGTTGGTCTACCTTTAATCCCATACTGATGTAAATCTATTGGACTTGGATTCAAGGTTGGAGTAATCTATTGAAATAAAATAAAACGAAAAATAGGAGGGTGAAATATTTAGTTTTTACAAAGGTCTTCGGTTGATGAATTTTTTTTTTTATCACAATGTAACTGAATGTAAGACTTGATTTAATTATTAAGAATCTTCTTATGCTTTGAGAGACATATATAAGGTTTATTTCTTTCATTATTCTTCTTTCTTGTATTAGAATTTTTATGTGTTATTTTTCAACAATATAATAACATAATTTCAGAAGAGGGGTTGAATGGAATTTTGGTTTCTTTTTGCTTTTTGAAATTTTTTTCCGAAATATACAACTGTATTTTGTGAATATGCAAGAATGCAGATAAAGCTTTAAAGTATTATACTAACACAAAGTAAATAAACATAAGTTTAAAAACTTTCTGGTGGATTTGTCTTTCCATTAGAGATGTATATTTGAAAAAATCTAGGTGATGCAAAATGCACACAGCTGCTTACAAGTATTTCTTACAACTTAGAACTTGAGAGTACTTTCTAAAGATACATCTTGCTAAACTCTCTAGTTCTTTCTTGTTCTACATGTTGTGCTTAGTTGTTCTAAAATACTTGCTACACTTGGTTTATATATTCCCCAAGTTTACATGTGCAATAAGATAAGACTAATATTTCTATTAGCTAGTGAAAGAGATGTGTCCTAAGTCTAATCATGTATGATGATTTAGGAATAACTTTTATGTAATCTGTTTTGATTTCATTGATATTAATAAAAGACTTATTTTGGTTTTATTGCGAGCTTTATCTATTTAAGTGTTTAAATAAGATATATCATAGTTTATAATAAAGCTTTTTATGGATTATGATGAGATCATAATAATGAGACCTAAAAGATGATAACTCTAAACTTAAATATTTCTTGGTCGTAGGATTACTAACTGGTAATTAGTAATCCGCAAAGATCGGTACATACTATGCTTGCTTCATTATGAAGGATGTCTGTTCTCATAGACATTTATGTGGTGACACTATAGCTAGTATGTAGGTTCTTATTATAGAATAAGTTCACTGAACATGACTCATACAGCTGAACAACTGATGGAGTTCACTCACGTGTCAGCAGTTGTTCACATAGTGATAGTTGTACATGTATCCTTAGACTTGAGGTCATCATAGTCATCTAGTGTACACTGAACTATGCTTTGGTTTAGTTCTTAGTCTCTAGGGATAATTATAAGGTCTCTACTGGGTATAGAAATTTGTACACGAAGATAGTGTATGATCAATAAAGGATCTACCCCTTCCAGTGAAGGAAGAGAATGTTCAATGCCGATCCACTTATGCTAGTTCAGGAATCTCTGGCCAGATTGAATGAAATTAAAAAGGAGTTTCTAATTTACATTAAATAGAACTAAGCATAGTGAATGGGAAAGCAAATGATTAAATAAGATAGGCTTGACACAATTCCATCCCTTGTATTTAATCGTGACATTGCAAGGTAGAAGGAATTGATTGTACGGTAACTAGTCACTGAATTGGTTCTTGATATTCTAAGCAGTGAATTCGTATTATCCGGATAGTCACGATATGCTGAGAAGTATCCCTCACGATGTAGAATAAATATGATTAATTTATTAATTAATCATATTTAATGAAGAGAATTTATATAAATAATGATAAAATAGTTTTATTATTATTTATTTCTACTACCGGCTTAATATTGAACCTACAGGGTCACACCATAAAAGAGAATGATTTAATGGTGGAGGAATTAATTAATAATGGCTGGTAATTATTTATTTGTGAAATAAATAATTAATTAGCAGATTTAATAATTGATTAAATGAGATTTAATTAATTCTTAATATTATTAATTAAGAATTTAATTTTGGAAATTAAATCAAGTGAGAGAATTATTTTTCTAAAGTGTTTAGAAAAGGGATTAATGATTAAAAGGTGTTTTAATTATTAGTTAATTGGTTAATAAGAATAATCAATTAAAGGGTTAATAATAATAATATTTTATGGAAAATTTTCAGCTGAAAATTTTGCCTATAAATATACTATTATAAACCCTATTTGCCTCAACCCAAATAATTAACCTTAATTATAAAGTAGAACAAGAGGTGGACTAATTCTCTCAACCTCTTCCTCCTCCATCGCATTGTACTCTTGGTGGATACCGGTGGAGTGCTTCACACTTGAGGAGCAGCTGCTAGGAATTTCCGTTCATCATTCTTGGATCGCTATTAAAGACCTCCATCTTTCCATTAACGTAAAGCTTCTTAAGATAAACATACTGAACTACGAATTAAATATTATTTTTCGCATGGATCCTGCGGAGGGTTTCGGTTTTTTTTAAGATTTAAATTTACGTTTTCGTTGCGTTTATGTGCTAAAAATTCTTCAATGGAATCAGAGCTACTTGTAAAAAGTTTTTAATTCGTTTATGTGTTTAACTGTTTTCGATATATGAGCATGTACGTGATTCGCCATGATTTGATGTTGATATAATATGCTTATATATGTATGGTTTTGAATATATGATATTTATGTGAATTGTATAATCATAAGATGATTATGTAATCTGTATATATACTGATATATACATGATTTATGTTTGTTCTAATTATGAGAATCATATTAGATACGGATTCTGAATTGGCTGCTGCAGATTTGCTGAAATCTGGGTCTGGTGTCCGATTTACGCAAACGAATACCCTATTCCATAGGTAAAGGAGCGTCTGAACAAAACTGATAGCTAAAGCTATCAACAACTCGTCTGTAAGGCGTTTGACGTCGTTTACTACCCGTAAACAGTGATTCTTGTTTTTCTGATTTGATTCTGATTTTTGTCATATTTTTTTTATAATTAGATCATGGATAATATGATATGTTAAGATCAGATTATGTGTTTTAACATGCTTTTATGTGTTGTATGATCATGGTGGATGGTTATGGTCTTTCGACCTTAGTGTAATGGTTTTGGTTTTAAATACGACTTGCATATCGTCAATCTTTGTAATCATAAATCTCGGATGTAACTCGAGTTATTCTTGTAAGTTCACTAGATTAGTTTTACTTTCAATCTATGTAATGTAATTGAAGACTCAAGAAGGCTATACAATGGAGGTGATACAAAGAAGAAGACGAGGCATACAAGAAGTCTAAAAAGAAGAAGACTTATGTAATAAGTAGTTGTATTTATTTCCATCACCATATTAGATTGACCTTGATCTTTATCATGAGCTTGATAAAGATCATATAGGATGGGGCCATAACCAAACACATTTACTTTATTGCACTTTACATTTACTTGTTTATTTAATTTTATATATGAGATATATGCCTATGTTTACCATGCGATGATAGATTTAGGTGAACTTAAATCAATATAAGGCGTGCTCTAGAAAATCTAGAATAGGAATCGTTTCTTGACTTAACAATAATATTATGAATACAACCATGAGATTCTTGTGTTTATGAAACACGTAATTAAATATGAATTTTCAATATTGAGAGAAAGGATGATTCTGTCAAAAGCAGATTTCTATCTGTAAGAAAGGGGTATTAAATAACGCCTCTTGACAATGTTCCCCCCGATCTGGGAATCACCTGATTATCGATTATTGATTTGAAATATTTAATTTAAAAGGAAGAATCTCTTTATAATATGATTATGATTGTAACATAATATAATCCCTCTAAAATTAAATAATATCAAGTAGTAATTGGCCAATGACACAACGGGCTTGTGTCGGTCATAGCCTTCCAACATGGTAGAAAGTGGTTCTTATTTTTAAATCATTGTCGTTTCGTGCTACAGCCGAGAGCTTTGATTTCGAAATAAGAAATACTTATCTATTACATAGAGATGTGTACATTGAATTAGAATCTAAAGGTCGTTACGTGCTACAGCCGTGGGCCATTGGAGACTGATTCAATTGTACGAAATGTTGGGTTAGACTTGACTTAGAATATTGAGTTTGTCGTGCTACAGCCGTGACTCAATTATTCAAGAGGCTAAAGTTTTATTAGGGCATAACATAAGATGTAATTGACAAGAGTTGTCTGCCTATTGAACATCACATGACGTTTCGTGCTACAGCCGAGGTTGTGTGATGGAATGTAGGATCCCTATTCCCACTAGCATTATGAATGCTTAATTTTCACTTAGGGGTTGTATAAATTAGATAAACTAGTGGGAGCCACTTATGAATAAAGACCCGATTCATATAGTGTCTTGAAATGAAATTGAATATTTGCTAAGTGTTGTTATGTGTTCATCATTTACAGATTTAGTATATTCGTTATGTCTTTTGCACTATCACTCTGGAGTATACTAGATGCTCACAAGTTGACAGGTCCTAATTTTGCTGACTGGCTTCGAAACTTGAGAATTGTTCTCAGGGTTGAGAAGATGGAATATGTGCTTGACTCACCTAAGCCTACTGAACCTGCTAGCGATGCACATAATGATGAACATGTTGTGTATCGTAAGTGGATAAATGATGCAAATGTTACTCAATGCATCATGTTAGCTTCCATGAACATTGAGCTACAGAAGCTACATGAGCATATAGATGCTCACACTATCCTTATGCATCTACAAGAGTTGTATGATGTGGCAGGGAGAACAACTCAATATGAGATTTTGAAGGAACTGTTCGGTTGTAGGATGTCTAAGGGATCATCTGTGAATGACCATGTACGTAAGTGATCAATTTGATTGAACGTCTTGGACAACTTGGTTTTGCCATGGATGGGGAGCTGAGCCAAGACTTGGTCTTGCAATCACTTCCGAGTTCATTCTCGCAGTTTGTTATGAACTTTCACATGAATAAGTTGGATGTCAGCCTGCCAGAACTCCACAACATGTTGAAGACTGCGGAATCGAAGTCCCCCCTAAGAAGAGTTCTGTTATTCTAATTGATGAAGGTTCCAAACCTAAGAAAAGGAAGAAAAACCCTTCCAAGAAGAAGAAAGTAGGTGAAAAAAATCCGGTTCCACCAAAAGATGAAGACCCCAAGAGCAAAGTTGTTTGCTTTCACTGTAACAAGGTGGGGCACTGGAAGAGGAACTACAAGGTTTACCCTGCAGAATTGAAGAAGAAGAAGGGTAGTGAGACTACCGCTTCTGATTCAGGTATGTTCATGATCGAAGTTAATATGTCACTAAGTCATATTTCTACTTGGGTATTAGATACCGCCTGTGGTTCTCATATTTGCAATTCGTTGCAGGGACTAAGGAGAAGTAGGACTCTTGAAGAAGAGGAGGTGATTCTATGGATGGGAAATGGAGCAAGAGTTGCTGCTGAAGCTGTAGGATTATTTCATTTACATATGCCTACGAGCAAGACTATTGTTCTAAATAATTGTTATTTTGTTCCCTCGATTATGAGGAATATTATTTCTATTCCAAGTTAGACTTGGCTGGATTTTCGTTTGTTATTCAGAATAATAAATGTTCAATTCTTAGAGATAACGTTCTTTATGGAAATGGTATTTTAAACAATGGTCTGTATGTATGTGACGTAGAGCATAATTTACTACAAATTGAACATACTAATAAAAGAAAAAGGGATGATGAAAATTTCACTTTCTTGTGGCACTACGGACTTGGTCATATTATTGAAAATAGACTGCAGACATTGAATAAGCAAGGGTTGCTTGACCCCTTTGATTTTGAATCATATCCTACATGCGAGTCTTGTCTATTGGGTAAAATGACCAAATCTCCATTTAGTGGACATGGAGAGAGGGCTGTAGATTTGCTAGGATTGGTACACACAGATGTATGTGGACCAATGTCTACGAAAGCCATGGGTGGATTTTCATACTTCATTGCTTTCATAGATGATCGATCTAGATTCAGATATGTGTATTTGATGAAACACAAGTCTGACGCCTTTGAAAAGTTCAAAGAATCTAAGTATGAAGTGGAGAAACAAACCAAACATAGTATTATAACTCTTCGATCAGATCGAGCTGGTGAATACTTGAATGGAGAGTTTCTAGCTTATCTCAAAGAAAATGGTATAGTCTCCCAGTGGACTCCTCCATATACTCCACAGTTGAATGGGGTATCTGAAAGGAGAAATCGAACTTTGTTAAACATGGTTCGGTCCATGATGAGTTATGTGAATCTTCCAGTATTCCTGTGGGTTTATGCATTGGAAACCTCAGCATATTTACTGAATAAGGTGCCTTCCAAATCTGTTCCTCAAACTCCATATGAGATATGGAAAGAAAGGAAACCGAGTTTTAAACACATTAAGATTTGGGGATGTCCAGCTTATGTCAAGAAAGTTGACCCTGATAAGCTGGTATCTCGATCTGTAAAATGTAATTTTGTGGGATATCCTAAAGAGACTTTAGGGTATTACTATTACACTGATCATCGGGTGTTTGTCTCCAGACATGCTACCTTCTTGGAAAAGCAATTTATCCTTGAAGGAAACAGTGGGAGCAAAATTGAACTTGATGAAGTTCAAGAAGCACAAACTACTACGGATCAAGTGGAAACACCTGTTAAGACTGAACAACCTTCTGTGGAACAGCCCATTCGTAGGTCAGGGAGAGTGTCTCACCAACCTGAGAGGTATTATGGCCTTGTCATTGAGAATGACAATGAGTTGTCAATAATTGATGATGACGACCATGTGACCTATAATGAGGCTATGAGTAGTGTTGACTCAGAGAAATGGCATAGTGCCATGAAATCCGAAATGGAATCTATGTATACCAACCAAGTATGGACTCTGGTTGAGGCGCCTGAAGGTGTTAAGCCTATTGGGTGCAAGTGGGTATACAAAAGAAAGATTGGAGCAAATGGGCAGGTGGAGACCTATAAGGCCAGGCTCGTGGCAAAAGGATTCAGACAAAGGCAAGGGATTGACTTTGATGAAACTTTTTTTGCCTGGAGCCCTGTTAAAATCAATTCGGATTTTGCTTGCGATTGCTGCTTACTACGACTATGAGATCTGGCAAATGGACGTGAAAACGGCCTTCCTCAATGGGAAACTTCAAGAGGAAGTGTATATGACACAACCAGAGGGTTTTCTTTCCAAGGGAAATGAACACCTAGTGTGTAAGCTGCTGCGAACCATTTATGGTTTAAAGCAAGCTTCTCGTAGATCGAACATCCGTTTTGATGAGACAATCAAAGAGTTTGGTTTTATCAAAAACATAGATGAACCATGTGTCTACAAAAAGGTTAGTGGGAGCGCGGTAGCATTTATTGTATTGTATTAAAAGAGGAGACGTCAAGAGAGTTGACACACATAACAACGTAGCAGACCCACTCACGAAGCCACTTTCTCAAAGTCACTTTGATTGTTATAAAGACAAGATGGGTATTAGATACCAGAGTGATTGGCTTTAGTACAAGTGGGAGATTGAAAGAGATGTGTCCTAAGTCCAATCATGTATGATGATTTAGGAATAACTTTTATGTAATATGTTTTGATTTCATTGATATTAATAAAAGACTTGTTTTGGTTTTATTGCGGGCTTTATCTATTTAAGTGTTTAAATAAGATATACCATAGTCTAGAGTAAAGCTTTTTATGGATTATGATGAGATCATAATAATGAGACCTAAAAGATGATAACTCTAAACTTAAATATTTCCTGGTCGTAGGATTACTAACTGGTAATTAGTAATCCACAAAGATCGGTACATACTATGCTTGCTTCATTATGAAGGATGTCTGTTCTCATAGACATTTGTGTGGTGACACTATAGCTAGTATGTAGGTGCTTATTATAGAATAAGTTTACTGAACATGAATCACACAGCTGAACAACTGATGGAGTTCACTCACGTGTCAGCAGTTGTTCACATAGTGATAGTTGTATAAATATCATTAGACTTGAGGTCATCATAGCCATCTTGTGTACACTGAACTATGCTTTGGTTTAGTTCTTAGTATCCAAGGACAATTATAAGGGCTTTACTGGGTATAGAAATTTGTACATGAAGATAGTGTATGATCAATAAAGGATCTACCCTTTATAGTGAAGGAAGAGAATGTTCAATATTGATCCACTTATGCTAGTTCAGGAATCTCTGGCCAGAGTGAATGAAATTAGAAAGGAGTTTCTAATTTACATTAAATAGAACTAAGCATAGTGAATGGGAAAGCAAATGATTAAATAAGATAGGCTTGCCACAAGTTCCATGCCTTGTATTTAATCATGACATTGCAGGGTAGAAGGAATTGATTGTACGGTAACTACTCATTGAATAGGTTCTTGGTATTCTAAGCAGTGAATTCGTATTATCTGGATAGTCGCGATATGCTGAGAAGTATCCCTCACGATGTAGAATAAATATGATTAATTTATTAATTAATCATATTTAATGAATTAGAGAATTTATATAAATAATGATAAAATAGTTTTATTATTATTTATTTCTACCACCGGCTTAATATTGAATCTACAGGGTCACACCATAAAAGAGAATAATTTAATGGTGGAGGAATTAATTAATAATGGTTGGTAATTGTTTATTTGTGAAATAAATAATTAATTAGCATATTTAATAATTGATTAAATGAGATTTAATTAATTCTTAATATTATTAATTAAGAATTTAATTTTGGAAATTAAATCAAGTGAGAGAATTATTTTTCTAAAGTGTTTAGAAAAGGGATTAATGATTAAAATATGTTTTAATTATTAGTTAATTGGTTAATAAGAATAATCAATTAAAGGGTTAATAATAATAATATTTTATGGAAAATTTTCAGCTGAAAATTTTGCCTATAAATATACTATTATAAACCCTATTTGCCTCAACCCAAATAATTAATCCTAATTCTAAAGTAGAACAAGTGGGAGGCAACTAATTCTCTCAACCTCTTCCTCCTCCATCACATTGTACTCTTGGTGGATACCGGTGGAGTGCTTCCCACTTGAGGAGCAGCTGCTAGGGATTTCCGTTCATCGTTCTTGGATCGCTATTAAAGACCTCCATCTTTCCATTAACGTAAAGCTTCTTAAGGTAAACATACTGAACTACGAATTAAATATCATTTTTCGCATGGATCCTGCGGAGGTTTTCGGTTTTTTAAGATTTAAATTTACGTTTTTGTTGCGTTTATGTGCTAAAAACCCTTCAGCTAGGTCTAAGAACATGCTTCTTCATTTATCTTTCCAATGCAATCCAAGTAAGATACAACATCTTTGAACGAGCTTGTTTTGTATGGAAATGAAAATGCTTAATTTTCTTCTAAAACATGTATTCAAGCTGCCACATTCCTTTTGTGCACTATCAACTCATGTGACTCTGCCAGATCTGTCAAGTCACTATCAACTGCTATCTTGTAGATCATCCGTTGAAGCTTCGTAGAAGTTATCCGTTGACACTTTATAAGTGTTATCCGTTGAAGCTTTCTTGATAGCATCCGTTGACAGCTTTACCTGTTATCCGTTGAAGGCCTCTTGACTAGCTTATCCATTGAAGGCATATTGAGTCATCTGTTAAGCTTGTAGTTTAGCAGTTGGAGGTGTTTCCTTAGTAGTTGATACTCTTTCACTTATACAAAATTACAAGGCATTTTATATTTACACTTAGCCCGTCTATTTTATATATCTTGTTAATTGTCAACATGACTTAGAAACTACAATAACTCCCAAACCCCATAGCTATCATAGTGTACAGAATGTGCTACATACTTATTCATGTAAGCTACTCCTTCAACGAATAGATAACTATGGTTATCCATTGAAGGCTACTAATTGACACTCAATAAATCTACTTAAGGTGTTTTGGTGAATTATCATCAAGACTACAACATATTCCTAACAATCTTCCCCAATTTATGTCTAATGAAATTATAGGCATAAATTCAGGTTGACTTGATGATAACAAAAGAACCTATAAAAATAATACAGTAAAAGGTAGATAAACTGCAAAATGCTGCATTAAAATTGAACTGTACGAAGAAGGTTAAAGAAGTTTACATGCCATTATCAAGGTGCTCCCCTAGACTGGGCAATTACTTTCTTTTCCTTAATTCCCTTATTTTCCTCCCCAACTTCTCATTGTTTTCTTCAATCTGAAGTTGGAGTTGTCTGTAGAATTCAGCTTCATTTTCTTCATTGATGTTCAACATCTCCTGCATCTCTTTGAGAGTTTCATTACTTGAGATTTTAAGCTGGTCTTCAATTCTGAAAAATCTTCTAACATACTTTTTGTAATATCTGGGATATATCGTGTAATTATTTTGCTAACAAATAAATATTATGCATGTTCAGTATTTATTCTATAAATTATTTGTTAAGTGGTATATGTGTTTGGATGTTTAAAAATAATATAAATTGAGTATTTTAATTTATATATGTCCAAAATAAAATATAGATAATTGTCATATCTTCCTATTTATTTTTATGTTGATTTATGATTTTATAGGAAATTTATGGATTTTATAAATTCTTTTTCCGAGTAATTATAAACTATTTTATATAATCGGGAACCAGCCGACTTCACCCGTTCTTACATTTTTATAACCCGAAACTCTTCCGAGAACTCCTTCTTAACTTAATTGCAATATTTCGAGCATTTTCCATGTTTCAACTTTTTCGATCCGGCGTACGGTTTGTCCTGTGCGGGTCCCAGCGCAATATTTTCGATACAAAATTTATTTCGGTAATTGATAAAACTCGTATTTTTAATAAACGGGATCTTTTTATTAAACTATTATAATTATCACCTCGTAATACGTGTAACCAGGCGCTGAGACCAAGACCGCAGTACAAATTGTACTAATTTGGATAATTATCCCGAAAACCGATACCGTTCGGATCCGTTTTTATAAATAAACGTACTATATATCCGGAAAGATCCAACGGGATACTAGTTTTCCATAATTATAAATAGACTTTACCGTATTTTATTTCGTACCGAAAATCATTTGCAAACAGTAATTATATAATTTTACAGAGAAAATACTATATTCATAAACCTTTCTGAGAATCAAACTGCAAAATCAAAGTGTTATTGAAATCTGCTCGGGAAGCTCTAGTAACCAAAACGAAGGTTTTGAAGTGTTCTATCAGATTCCAGAACTCGTTTTACTACAGAATCAAAGGTTGATTTTATATATTTTTATTTATTTTTGAATTATTTTGATTAAAAATATGAATTTCTGTTCGGATGATTATTTGAATGATTTGATGCTTGCTTGTTGTAGAGCTTGTTTTCCTGATGATTTTGATATGTTATATGACTGATTTGGAGTTCAATAACATGTTCAAAATTGAGTTTGATTTTCGAATTTTGAAATTAGGGTTTATAATTCGTTTGAATGTTCTTGATTGAATTTGGGGGTTTCTTATTTCGGGATAGATAGATGTTCTAGAGGGGTGGGTTGTGTTCCTTGTGAAATTTGCAATCGATTCGTATAAGTCTTGCAAATCGACGAGGTTTGTAGAGGAGGGAGTTGTCATTTGAAGTTTACGTCGAGCTCTCCGGAAACCGGCAAACTTCTCGGCCAATTTCCGGCCAACTCAAGGATTATTAGACTGAATTGATGGCATGGTTGTGTTCCTGGTGTTGTGTAGATGTGATCTGGAGGTGGTGGTGGCCTGAACATCGCTGGATCGTCTGAATTAAGTAGTTAATTAATTTTAGTTAATAATTATTTAGTTAATTGGTCAATTAATTCAAAAATTAGTTGATTAATTGATTTAATTAATTATTAATTGATTTTAATTAATTATTTAATAAGATTTAATTATTTATTAATGATTTCAAAATTCCGAAAAATAGTTTTGAGCTTTAATATATTATTTTAAATTGTTTTCAAGGCTCGATAATTATTATAAAATTACTTTGAAGCCAGATTTGGCCAACCGAACCCTGCTTATTGCTTTAAAATTAACCCAACGACCCGTTTTGACTCCGAAAAATGTTTTAAAAATCATATTAAATACCCGAAAGACTGTTCGAGACTCGAGATTTCCTAATAAATGAAATTTCATTGATTGTTCGACGTGCTATGTGTTATATGTGACTTGTTTGTTTGACTGTCGGTCTATATGTTCAGTGTTTACTTGTTTTTAGCATGAGTATCAATCCGTTAGTCAGATTTGGGTAAAACAAAGGGTAGATATAAGTGTATACTGAATAGAATCATATGAGTTGAGTATTGATATATACTTATGGTATGTGAGCAGAAAAGGCAAGGCGTAGGTGAAAGTGTTTACCCAAATCCAATCATGTATGATGAGTTAGGAAGAATTTTATTGTATTCCTATTTGATTTCATTGAAATTAATAAAAGACTTATTTTGGTTTTATTATGGGCTTTATCTATTTAAAGTGTTTTAAATTAGATGCTCCATAGTTTAGAGTAAAGCTTCTAGAATTATAATGATATTATAATAGTGAGATCTAGAAGATGATAACTCTAGACTTAAACAGTTCCTGATCATAGGATAACTAATCGGATGTTAGTAGATCCGCAAAAATTGGTACATACTATGCTTGCTCTCTTCAGAAGGATGTCTGTTCTCATAGGAATTTATGTGGTGACACTATAGCTAGTATGTAGGTGCTTATTAGGGAATAAGTTCACTGAACATGACTCGATAAGTTGAACAACTAATGGAGATTACTCACGTGTCAATAGTTATTCACTGAGTGATAGTTGTATAAGAGTCCTTAGACTTGAGATCGTTAAAGTTATCTTGTATATAATGAACTGTGCTTTGGTTTAGTCCTTAGTCTCAAGGACATCCATTAGGTCTATTCTGGGCATAGGGATTTGTGTATAGAGATAGTTAACGTCAATAGAGGATCTACCCCTTCTAGTATAGGAAGAGAATATCATATGTTATTCTTAGTATGCGAGTTCTGGAATCTCTGGCCAGAGTGTATGGCATTAGAAAGGAGTTTCTAATTTGCATTAATATGAACTTTGCATTATGAATAAGAAATCATATGATTAAATTTTATAGGCCTGCCACGAGATCCATGCCTTGTATTTAATCGGGATATTGTAAGGGTAGAAGGAGTTCATTGTACGGTAAATAGTCACTGACAGGTTCTTGGTATTCAAAGCAGTGAATTCATATTATCCGGATAGTCGCGATATGTTGAGAAGCATCACTCAGGATGTAGAATAAATATAATTAATCAGTTAATTATATTTAATGAATTTTAGTATTTATGTAAATAATTAATAGAAGTTTATTATTATTTATTTCTACTACCGACATAATATTGAACCTACAGGGTCACACCATAAAAGAATATTTTCTTTGATGAAATAATGAGAGAGAGAATTATTTTCTAAATAGTTTAGAAAAAAAATAATGATTAAAATAGTTTTAATTGTTATTAAAGCATTTTATAAAGATAAAATGTGGGGCTAATATATATATATATTGATATATTATAAAAACCCTAGGAGAGCCCTATAAATAGAATGAGATGGCTCATTCTAAATATACACTTGGTTTTTGTGAAAAATCTAAGAAGAAGCTATCCTCCCTCTTCTTCCTCTCTCTCTCTCTCTCCCAAAATTCCATTTTTATAAAAGCTTGGTTTTATAAAAAGCTTCATCGAAGAGGATTATTCTTGGTGGATACCGGTAGAGTGCTTCACACACTGAGAAGCAACTGCTAGCAACCATTTTATAAAGCTCCGATTTTAAGGTATGGTTACGGTTCCTCCGTTATTTTGATTTATACGTTTTTCTATATGTGCGATACATGGTTTTTACGGAATAATTGTTATATCACGCTTCCGCTCATCCGTAAATTCCTTCAATGGTATCAGAGCTAGGTTTTGCATATAGAGATTCATATAAAAAATTCAGATTTTTTTTATACATGTACGGATTAGTTATGATTTTTGCAAGTTTATTTAGATTTATTTATGAATTAATTCGAAATAATTTTTGAATTAGATCTTGAGTACTGATCTGGGTTCTACAAGTGTTGTAGATGATCTAGGTATTTTTTTCATAATTTTGTGATGTGTAGATTATTTGTTATGAATTTTTAAAAATTGTTTTAACTAAAATTCATGAAATAATTATGCATGTAAATAAAAATATGATTAAAATTTGCACAAGGACCCCTGGCTGATATGATAATTTTCTGCTACTGCCTGATTTAAGAAATTATATTATTTTGATTTTTATTAATTAAATGTTAATTAATTTATTAATAGTAAAATTAAAATAATGACCATATTAATAAAAGTTATTAATTAAGGGAGTAAAGGAAAGGGGGTTGACTTTTTCTTTGTAACGACAGGAGCTGACAACGGCAGGGAAGAAAAGAAAAAAAAAGTGAATAGCAACGGTCGGTTGTGCCAGGCTCGTGAAGCGCAATCACCAGGGGGTGTCGCGCAATTCGGAAATGCGTTACACCCTGTTGCGCATTTACGGAATGCGTTACACCCGATAAGGGCTTAATAGTGTTGTAACGCATTCCCGTAATTCGTTACAGCCCGTCTGTCCAAATTAAATTTGATTTTTTGGGAGTTTCGTAACTCCGTTTTGGGCGTGCAATATATTGTTTGATTCATTTTTCCGAGACGAATCTAATAGAATGGTCAAATATTTTTTATATAAAAGTTTTGAACTGTTTATATTCCCGAAAGTATTTTAAAGCATGTTTTAATTATTTTAAATGCTTTTAAATGCTATAATAAATCCATACATCATTATATCAATGTGTGACATGATATTACTTGCATGCTTACTTGCTTATTTATTTTTATATACGAGGTATATGCCTATGTTTACCATGCGATGATACATTTAGGTGAACTTAAATCAAAATAAGGCGTGCTCTAGAAAATCTAGAATAGGAATCGTTTTTTGCCTTAACAATAATATTATGAATACAATCATGAGATTCTTGTGTTTATGAAACACGTAATTAAATATAAATTTTCAATTTTGAGAGAAATGATGATTCTGTCAAAAGCAGATTTCGATCTGTAAGAAAGGGGTATTAAGTGACGCCTCTTGAGATTGCTCCCCCCGATCTGGGAATCATCTGATTATCGATTATTGATTTGAAATATTTAATTTAAAAGGAAGAATCTCTCTATAATATGATTATGATTGTAACATAATATAATCCCTCTAAAATAAATAATATCAAGTAGTAATTGGCCAATGACACAACGAGCTTTTGTCGGTTATAGCTTTCCAACATGGTAGATAGTAGTTCTTATTTTTAAATCATTATCATTTCGTGCTACAGCCGAGGGCTTTGATTTTGAAATAAGAAATACTTGTCTATTACATAGAAATATGTACATTGAATTAGAATCTAAAGGTCGTTACGTGCTGCAGCCGTGGGCCGTTGGAGACTGATTCAATTGTACAAAATGTTGGGTTAGACTTGACTTAGAATATTGACTATGTCATGCTACAGCCATGACTTAATTATTCAAGAGGCTAAAATTTTATAAGGGAATAACATAAGATGTAATTGACAAGAGCTGTCTGCCTATTGAACATCACATGACATTTCGTGCTACAGCCGAGGTTGTGTGATAGAATGTAGGATCCCTATTCCCACTAGCATTATGAATGCTTAATTTTTCACTTAGGGGGTTGTATAAATTAGATAAACTAGTTGGAGCCACTTATGAATAAAGACCCGATTCATATAGTGTTTTGAAATGAAATTGAATATTTGCTAAGTGTTGTTATCTGTTCATCATTTACAGATTTACTATATATCTTATGTCTTCTGCACTATCACTCCGGAGCATACTAGATGCTCACAAGTTGACTGGTCCTAATTTTGCTGACTAGCTTCGAAACTTAAGAATTGTTCTCAGGGTTGAGAAGCTGGAATATGTGCTTGACTCACCTAAGCCTGCTGAACCTGCTGACGATGCACATAATGATAAACATGTTGTGTATCGTAAGTGGATAGATGATGCAAATGTTGCTCAATGTATCATGCTAGCTTTCATGAACATTGAACTACAGAAGCAGCATGAGCATATGGATGCTCACACTATCCTTACGCATCTACAAGAGTTGTATGATATGGCAGGGAGGACAGCTTGATTTGAGATATCGAAGGAGCTGTTCGGTTGTAGGATGTCTGAGGGATCATCTGTGAATGACCATGTACTTAAGATGATCAATTTGATTGAACGTCTTGGACAACTTGGTTTTAACATGGATGGGGAACTAACTCAAGACTTGGTCTTGCAATCTCACTTCCAGGTTCATTTTCTCAGTTTGTTGTAAACTTTCACATGAATAAGTTGGATGTCAGCCTGGTTGAACTCCACAACATGTTAAAGACTGCGGAATCAAATTTTTCCTCTAAGAAGAGCTCTGTTCTTCTAATTGGTGAAGGTTCCAATCCTAAAAAAAAGAAGAATAACCCTTCTACAACATGTTTGTCCTAAATCCAATCATGTATGATGAGTTAGGAAGAACTTTCTTGTATTTATATTTGATTTCATTGAAATTAATAGAATACTTATTTTGGTTTTAATATGGGCTTTATCTATTTAAAGTGTTTTAAATTAGATGCTCCATAGTTTAGAGTAAAGCTTCTAGAATTATAATGAGATTATAATAGTGAGATCTAGAAGATGATAACTCTAGACTTAAATAGTTCCTGATCATAGGATAACTAATCGGATGTTAGTAGATCTGCAAAGATTGGTACATACTATGCTTGCTCCCTTCAGGAGGATGCCTGTTCTTATAGGCATTTGTATGGTGACACTATAGCTAGTATGTAGGTGCTTGTTAGGAAATAAGTTCACTGCACATGACTCGATAAGTTGAACAACTAATGGAGATTAATCACGTGTCAATAGTTATTCACTGAGTGATAGTTGTACAAGTGTCCTTAGACTTGAGATCGTTAAAGTTATCTTGTATATAATGAACTGTGCTTTGGTTTAGTCCTTAGTCTCAAGGACATCCATTAGGTCTATTCTGGGTATAGGGATTTTTGTATAGAGATAGTTAACGTCAATAGAGGATCTACCCCTTCCAGTATAGGAAGAGAATATCCTATGTTATTCTTAATATGCGAGTTCTGGAATCTCTGGCCAGAGTGTATGAAATTAGAAAGGAGTTTCTAATTTGTATTAATATGAACTTTGCATTATGAATAAGAAATCATATTATTAAATTTGATAGGCCTGACACGAGATCCATGCCTTATATTTAATCGGGATATTGTAAGCGTAGAAGGAGTTCATTGTACGGTAACTAGTCACTGACAGGTTCTTGGTATTCTAAGTAGTGAATTCATATTATCCGGATAGTCGCGATATGTTGAGAAGCATCACTCATGATGTAGAATAAATATAATTAATCAGTTAATTATATTTAGTGAATTTTAATATTCATGTAAATAATTAATAAAAGTTTATTATTATTTATTTCTACTACCGACATAATATTGAACCTACAGGATCACACCAGAAAAGAATATTTTCTTTGATGAAATAATGAGAGAGAATTATTTTCTAAATAGTTTAGAAAAAGAAATAATGATTAAAGTTTTAATTATTATTAAAGCATTTTATAAAGATAAAATGTGGGGCTAATATATATAAATATTGATATATTATAAAAACCCTAGGAGAGCCTTATAAATAGAATGAGATGGCTCATTCTAAATATACACTAGGTTTTTGTGAAAAACCTAAGAATAAGCTAGCCTCCATCTTCTTCCTCTCTCTCTCTCTCCCCCCCAAAACTCCATTTTTATAAAAGCTTGGTTTTATAAAAAGCTTCATCGAAGAGGATTATTCTTGGTGGATATCGGTAGAGTGCTTCACACACTGAGAAGCAACCGCTAGCAACCATTTTATAAAGCTCTGATTTTAAGGTATGGTTACGGTTCCTCCGTTATTTTGATTTATACATTTTTCTATATGTGCGATACATGGTTTTTATGGAATAATTTTTATATCACGCTTCCGCTCATCCGTAAATTCCTTCAGTAGGAAAGGGAAACAGATAGTCGAGGAGTAGGAGATTGTGATCGGAAATTGGTGAAGTATAGCAAGCTAGTACCAGACTAGTGTTCTGAACTTTCTCGAGATATATTGTAGATTATTGATAGTTTTGTTTTATATTGCAAGTGCTTTGAAGCACTGAACCCTAAACCTTGATTTCGGTTATTGATATTTGAACCGTAAACCTTATTCTTTCTGAACCATTGATTGTTGAATACTTGAATACAAATTACAGATATACGATACTACTCCACAAATACATACAAACAAAATACCAACCACTGAATCAAATTGCTTACATATGCAAACCATTGTACCTTATGCTTTGAAAGACCAATCCTTGTAACCTTGAAACTTTGATTCCTTTGTTATCCAATTCTTTCATTACCTAACAACCTTTCTTTGAAATTGCCATATTGTTCCTTTGTGAAGATTGAAACCATCTCATTATTGGACATCCAATGTTGCTTATGATTCTGTTTATTGCTTTACATTATTTATCCTGTTATTATGATAGAATTGGATTGTTTTATAAAATTGTGGACCAGATTTGTGGTCAGACCAGATTGGTGGTCAAGTTAGGCCAATGTGTGCCTTGGATCCAGTAATTAGAGCAGAGTTGTGTGCCTTGCTCGGGGTTAGTGCGTGACTGATCAGCAGCCTAACCTTGTTTTTTTTTAAAATAAAAATATAATATCCAATTCTAAATCATTAATCATTGTTCACTTGATATCTTAACTCTTTTCACTTGATGATCATTATTCTCAGTCTTGTCAATGTGACTTGCTGAGCTAATTAGCTCATTTATGTGATGTTGTTTATGTTCTTTTCTAGTTAAAAAGGAACCTGTTGGTAGTGAGGATCCCCAATGCAGAGCGAGAGCTAGGGGTCCAGGTTGATCGAGTTAAGCTAGCTGACAGCTTTTGAAATAGTTTAAGCTTATGAAGTTTGTAATAATGTTTAATATTCAGTTGTAAGTTTAAATAGTTGGGATTTGGGCATTTGTAATATAAGTGTGTGTGTGTGTGGCTTGTGTGCATACTTTAACCTGTTGCGATCCGTGGTAGTTGGTAAGTAGGGTCACTGCATATTATTATTATCTTTATTATTATTATAAGAAGGTTATAAATAAGGTGTGTGTGTGTGGACCCCAAACTTCTGACCCGAGTTTGGAGGGCGCCACACTTTTCATCTTTAAACTCCATGATCCAGTAAGGCTTCATGTGTATCTCTAGTATTTGGCATAGTTAAAACCCTTGGTAGTGCACTAGGACCTCTCCAGCTTTTTCTGATTTGACTTATCTTTTTGAGTATTTCTGACTTAGCAACCTTTGTGAATCCAGTCTTTCTTCAGTGCAAAAAATACCTTGACTAAGACATTATAGCTTTCCTCAAGAATCCTATAAAAAGGCCATATTATCTCATGACTACCCTTATATTTGAACACCAATCTCTCTGGAAGTCTGAAAGTAGCATCAATTCATCTCACTTCTTCCAATTTATCCAAATAGAGCTCAATATCATAGGTATAAATAGTCATTATCTGTTCTTCTACCGCAAGAGGGGCGGATTGGGATTGTTTAAGCCTTTCATACTTTTGGAGAACTTCCTGCTATCAAGGTAGGTTCATCCTTGGGCACTATTGGTTCACCATGAAAGTTTACCTCAGGATTTACCTTGATTTTAGTTGTTTTCATAATGGGTGGGCACAGTTGATTGAGATGAAGGCATATATTGAGATGGTTCACTTTTCTCTAAAATTTTGTTTGGCCTCTTAGCTCTCACCTTTACCCTTTTTCCTATTGCCACTTAGGATTCTCTTCTTCTTCATTAGCCACTTTCTTTCCAGTGTTAGTCGAATGCTTTTCAATCATTTTTTGAGCTTTCTTATCAGTCTTCTTTTTCTTTGGCTTTGACTTTATCTATAATCTCAAATCTTCTTCATGTTTAGCTTCTACAAACTTGGGATGCCCACTCATTATACAGATCATTTTTCCATATCTGTAAATTATGGCTATCATCTTTCTCATTATTGCATCCTTGGTTGTCTTGTAGCTAGCAATTGATTTTCCCATGATTTTCTCCTCATCAGGCTTGGGGGTGAGTAATCAAACTCCATTGGGTGTTTGCTTCAAAATGTGAAAGTTGAAGGTTTAGGCTTAAGCACCACAGTATGATTTAGTTCATATTCAAGTGATGTTCTTCCCTTTTCATTCTTTCCCAGCTTCAATTTATATACCAGTAAGAGGCTTCAATTGTGTGAAGTGCTTCACAGATTCTAATCGGTTTGCAGTTGAGCCAAATACTTGAGCAATCCTTTCATCTAACTTCTTTTTCTTCTTTTTAAACTCCAACTCAGCTGTAACTAGATTGATGAGGTCTATGTTGTCCAACTCCCCCTTTACTAGTGGCTTTGGCATAGTAATGGATGGAACTATTACCTTAGTGACTTGAGCATGCACATCCTTCTCCCCCTTTTTGTTATCATCAAGTAGAAGTGTAGAGGTTGAAGTTTGTACATCCACCAGTTGTTGGAGCAATTGAGTTTGGGTTTTTTGACCCTGAAGTATCTTGGCCAAGGAATTTTCAACAGTAGCCATTCTTTTAACCAAGGCCTCAACTTTTCTTGATAGGTCATTTTCCATCCTGATTTTTTATTGTGGCTCTCTCATTGTTGCTTCAGGAAGCTTCTCATCCAGCTTATTGTACATGTCCTGTTTGACTTCATCAATTGACAGTTTAAGATCATCCGTGTCTAGAGCCTGTTTGAGGTGTTGAATTCTATGAAGTTGTAGAGACTTTAGATGTGCTTGCAATAAGGACCTTGTATCAGCATTGGAAGTAGCTGCTAGAGCTATTTGAGTCTGGTTGATGAGCTTAAAGAGTATGAAGTTGAAATGATGAGTGATGCACTCCCTGCTTAGCATCCAATCAGGAGTATTAGTTGTATAACTAGGGCATGCATCTCCCCCTATGTCCATACCAACATCTTCACCAAACTCTTCATAAGTATCATCAGCTTCATTCTCAAAATCATCAGCTACACGAGGCATAGTAGAGATTACATCTTTGGCCCTTTGCATTGATTCAATTTTGTATACGTAATTCAATGTCTTCTCAGCCTCCTCATTACCCTGAACAACCAATATTTGATAGGCTGTTACAGGATGAGTAAATGTCTCAACATCCAAGAAAATAGAATCTATATCAACTCTGTAATATTGTTCATATAATCTTTCCTTTTCAGCATCACTGACATCCACTAACTCACTAATAATGGTTGCCACCTTTTCTTCAGTACCTTCTCTTATCTCATTTTCTCTATATTATTGTATCGGGGGCTCTCCCTGGCTCACTTTCCTCACACCCTCACCTTTACCAACTAAGATGGAACTCCTCTCACTTACTTTTGCCACACTATAAAAAATAGTGTGCATTATTAAACTCTCGGCCTCTCATTTTTCCTGGGAGCAACCCTGCCTCTCACTCAATTCAGTCCCTTCCCTCAATCCTAGGAAGTGATTGAAAAACCACCAAGTCATCTACACTAGTAATAGATTTTGAAATATCAAGTGTTTGTGCAGTGACTATCAACTGTTGTGGAATAGCAGTTGAATGTGTAGTTGTTACTATCAACGGAAAAAGGTTATGAAGCATATCCGTTGAAGGACAGTCACTTATCAACAGATTATGGATATTTGTTAATGAAGAAGAAATAAGAGGAATAGAAGTTGAAACCATTGTGGAGTTTGTGGAGATTGAATTTAAAGTTTGGTGCACAGACCGCACAACAGTTTGTGAAAGAATTGGTAAGTGATCCAACAAATCATCAATTAGATGATGATCACTTGTTTGAGAATGGGGCTCCTCCATGAGTTTAAGAGATGGAGAATCAATAATTAATGTAGAAATCATGTCCACATTCAGAGAGATAGTTGGAGAGTTGTCTGTTCGAGGTGTTTTGATTGTTAGAGAGTGGGACTGTGTCTCCACATTTATTGGAGTTATATCAATCTGACTTTGAGATAGTGCAGACACCAAGTCTGAGACTTGGGTTTGCACTATGTGTGTACCCTGTGACTCCCCCATGGTTTTGGATTTCTTCTTTCTGATATAAGTTTGAGCTAAATCTTTAGTGTCCCTACACTTTTTGTTCAGTGCTCCTGGTTGGGAGCTTATGTCAATAGTCACATCCTTTTGGGAGGATGAAACTAGGGATGTTCTAATTTCCTTTTGTATCACTATAGTCTTTTGAGAGACTGGAGTGTGGCTGGTTTGGGTTACACTGACCTCACCCCCCTTATCATTGGGGCTTCTTTGATTTTCACCCCTTCCCTCACCTTTCTTACCACCTTAAGCACTCCTCTCAGGTGCTTTAGTGTTTTTTATAACTGGTATCTTCTAAGAGACACTAAAGGTTGGTTTCTTTGATTTGGATTTAAAAACTTTAGGTTTAGTGGCTTGAGTAGGACTTTGTTTGGTCAATGTCACAGATTCCATAGCCACTGTTGAAGGAAAAGAAATTTGAGGTTGGGAAGAGATAAAGATAGAGGTGTTTACCTAATGTACCTGAGATGCCTCAAAGATAAAAAGATAATTGAGAGGCACCTCATTATTGAGGTTGTTCCTGATAAGGTCTGCAAGCACCCTTTTCTCTTGAACCCAATAATCTAATTTGTTATTTGGGTTCTCAATTTTCAAATCCTTAAAAACATCGTTAGCCAGTATCATAAAAAATCTAGCATAGTACACATTCCTAGGTCTCTTTTGGATATTCCCCAATTTATACCCTATCTCTAGCATGAATTAGTTTCTAAATCATAGTACTAATAATATAAGAGCATATAAATCATGTTAAACAGTGGAGATGTAATAGCATCAAAATTACTAATTTTACTAGAGAAAACTTTGATAAATGCATCACACATATAACTCCATTCTTTCCTAAGTCCTTTCCTTTTAATGCTTCCTAGACTATTTGTGACGGCCTCAACCCCGGGGTCAAGAGTTGACGTCACCAGACATAACAAACCACAAATATAAACTATAATATTATTATTATTATATTAACACGACCCTAAAACCAAGATCCAATCCATGTTCAAGTATGATTTAAGCTAGTCACTATTACAAACCATTTATTTAAAAGGCTGACACGCAAACTTAATCAGCAACTCTTCAGACTGCATATGGTCTGATACAAACTACCTCAGAGGAGACGGGACCGAAAGGGGCTGAAACTCTGTTCTGGCCAGGTCTGATAGATCGTCTAGGTATCTGCGAGACATATATAACAGGTTGCAAGGGTGAGCATATAATCGCTCAGCAGTACCAACATATGAATATCAGAGTAAAATAGTAATGTAACCGGTTATAGGAACAGAACTACCAACAATATGAAATCAGTAACCTGTAAATCATTTCGAATCTCTGCCATAAAAATAATAAAAAAAACTGGATATCACTGACTAGCATGCTCTTAATAAAACAACGTAGTTGTGTGCTGTGTAAACATCAGAGTCCAATTTTAGCATGCTATTCACATTTATAACTCAACTTTTTAAATCATTTATTTCGTTATAGGAATCACAAAGCCAAATCAGATACGTAATGGATATGTGAAGACAGCTGATCAGGCTATCAACACCAGACGGCTCCAAATGCCATCCCATAAACTTGTTTTGGAACTCAGAGACCTGCTGGACTAATCGGTTTTGTAGTGCGCGCAACCGAATTAGCCTCTTACGCAACCTCAATAGGCCACTCTGGCCCCTATGTACCCAATATCTGATCGTTTTATCCAGTTTTTAAATCACTTGTACCTATCTCATTTTAAAACTGTTTTATTTAAGAACACACATAAAACGTTTTTACAAATCACTTTCATTCGAGATAAGTACCTTTTCGAAGTTACTTTTCCCCAAAATAGATTTAAAAATAGTGAATTATAACTACATGGGATACGTAACTTAAAACGTGTATGTTCCTGTTTGATAATAAAACAATATTCTACTTATATATATACTGAACCATAAAAGTATGGTCAGGGGTACTTGCATTGCAATGATTTTTCGGGATTCATAGGATAGTTGCGGTTGACTGATTTTGGTCCTCACGAAATTTTACTGGGATCAGAACCCGAGGTAAATCCGAAGAACTGGAAAGAGAACATTAGAGAGAAGTAGAGGAGAAAGAGAGAGATAAGATATAGAGAAAGAGACAGAGAGATAGATAGAGAGATCGAGAGGAGAGAGTGAGACAGGGAGAGATTGATGTTTTTGAGGGTTAAAAAATAAAATTGTATCGATAATCATCTACTACCCTCCTGTAAACCAGCCACGTGTCCAATAAAAGCACACGTATTTGTATTTATAACCGAAAGTACCATGCCTGACACTGATTTGCGAATTTAACGATACATATCGCGTGCAAGAATTCATCAAAATAATATCAAAATAGTTTTAAAATTTTAGAAATATTCCGAAATTAATAATATATAAAGTTCATGATTTTTAAAATATTTTTGAATCGCACAATATACCCGCAATTAACGATTTAGCGAACAAACGCGCTGGTGAATTTAATCCGAAAATTTTCCAAAATAATTTTAAAATTCTCGAAATATTCCAAATTTAATAAAATATGAATTTCATAATTTTTAAAGCATCCTGGAATTAAATAATCCATCTAAAAATAAATGTACTCAGAAAATCATTTAAAGATAAATAATTAATGAATATTAATTTGTATTTATAAAATCTAAAAAATAATTATTGAAATTATAAAATCATAAAAAATAATTTTAGAGACAATCCAAATATTTATGAGAATAAATCTGCATTAAAACCACTTTTAAAAACGAAAACAACACAATATGATTCAATAATTGATTACGCAAATTATTCATGTACACCAATAATCACACATAAATAATAATAAAGCAACATACAGATAATAGAACCAATACACATGTTTTATTTATTCAATTATTCCATAATTACACATTAAATAATACAAAATATACAAGTCGTTATGATAGTAGTGTCTAAAGCATAACCCATGGACTTAAGCATGTTAATAACATCAATGTCAGTGTGTGGAGTAACTTTGTTATTTTTTGGAAATTTAAAGCATGATTGGACCTCATCAGAATTGATACTGTAATTATTACCTTTGAAAGTAAAGGCAATGGTCATGTCCTTTGAGTCAAAGACAGTAGAGTTCCAAATCTCTTCTACCACTTCACAACAGATGACTAGTGGTTCGAGCATAGAATACTTGTGTGGCGCCCTCCAAACATGGGTTAGAAGTTTAGGGTCCATACACACATACACATACCTTATTTATAACCTGCTTATAATAATAATAAAGATAACAATAATATGCAGTGACCCTATTTACCAACTACCATGGATCGCAACAGGCTAAAGTATGCACACAAGCCATACATCTACTTATATTACATACCGTTCAAATCCCAATCATTCAAACTCAAACTGAGTATTAAACTTTATTACAATCTCGCACTAGACTGGGCATCCTTGTTACCAACTGGTTCCTTTTTAGCTGGAAAGAATATAAACAACATCGCACAAATGAGCTAACTAGCTCAGCAAGTCACAATGACAAAACTGAGAATAATGATCATCAATAGAACATGATTATGATATCACGTGAACAATGGATTATGATTTAGAATTGGATATTATACTTTTAATTTAAAAACCAAGGTTAGGCTGCTGATCAGTCACGCACTAATCCCGAGCAAGGCACACAACATTGCTCTAACTACTGGATCCAAGGCACACATTGGCCTAACTTGACCATTATATGGTCTGACCACGAATCTGGTCCACAATTTTATAAAAGCAATCCAATTCTAACATAATAACTGAATAAGCAATAATAAACAATAACTAGAATCATTAACAACAATGAGTGTTTAACAATGAAAGGGTTTCAATCCTTGTAAGGATCAATAAGGTAATTTCAAAGCTTGGATGCTGGGTAATGAAAGAATTGGATAACAAAGGAATCAATATTTCAGTGTTTCAAGGATTTGGTCTTTCAAAGCATAAGTTATCATGGATTGAGTATATAAGTAATTCAGTTCAGCGTTTGGTATTTAGTTTGTATGTATTTGTGGATTAGTATCGTAGATTCATGGTTCGTGTTTGGGTATACAACAATCAATGGTCCAGAAAGAATCAGGTTACGGCTCAAGATCAATAACTGGAATCAGGGTTTAGGTTTCTGTGCTTCAAAGCACTTGCAATATCATAGGATTATCAAGTACCACAATATCTCGAGAAAATTCAGAACACTTGCCTGGTACTAGCATACTATTCTGCTCTCGCTTCCAATCACAATTGTCTTATTCCTCAACTACCTGTTTTCCTTTCCTACGCCTTGCCTCTTCTGCTCACATATTATAATCATCTATCAATAATCGACTCATAGAGTTCTATTCAACACATACTTCTATCTACCCTTCGTTTTACCCAAATCCGATTAACGGATTGAAAGTTATGTAATAATCAAGTAAACACTGAATATATAGACTGATAGTTAATCAACAAGTCACATATAGCACATAATACATCACGTACTCAATGATATATTATTTATAAAGAAGTCTCGGGTCATAAATAGGCTTTCGGGTATTTAAAATGATTTTTAAAACATTTTTCGGAATTAAAACGGGTCGTTGGATCAATTTCAGGTTAATAAACAGGGTTCGGTTGGCCATTTCTGGCTCCGAAACAATTTTATACTAATTATCGAGCCTTGGAAATAATTTAGAATAATATTTTAAAGCTCGAAACTATTTTTCGGAATTTTTAAATCATTTTTAAGTAATTATATCTAATTAAATAATTAATTAAAATCAATTAATAATTAATTAAATCAATTAATCAATTAATTTCCAAATTAATTGACCAATTAATCGATTCAAAATTAACTGAAATTAATTGTCTAATTAATTCAGATTTATTTCTGAATTAAAAATAATTTTCGGGATTAAAATACTAATTTTTTTAGAATTTTCAGAAATTAAAAATGAATTTTTATGATAAAAATAAATAGGAAATATGATTTTTAAACATTTTTAAAACAGGAATCCAATTTTTGCAAAGTCTGGAAACCTGGGGGACCAAACTTTATCATTTTCAAAAGTACAGGGACCAAACTGCAATTTTGCAGTTCCAGTCGCCGGAAAAGTCGGGGGTGGCCGGAGAATTCACCTCCGGCATCCTCGCCGGAGAATTCACCTCCGGCATCCTCCCACCACCATCACCTCCAGAATTAAACTACACAACACCAGGAACCTATATCTGCAATCAAAATTCATCAATAACCCCAGACTTGGCCGGAATTTGATCAAGAAACTCGCCGGTTTCCGGCGGGTTCGACGTAAACTTCAAAACACAACTCCCTTCTCTACAGACCTCGTTGATTCATGAAACTTGTACGACTAGATTGCAAATTTCACAGAGAATACAATACACTATACCACAACATCAATCTATTTCAGAATAAGAAACCCCCAAATTTCAATTAAGAACATTTATACGGGTTATAAACCCTAATTTTTAAAATTCGAAAATCAAACTCAAATTTGAACATGTTATTGAACTCCAAATCAGATGTATAATATATCAAAATCATCAGGAAAACAAGCTCTACAACATGCAGTCATCAAATCATACAAACAATCATCCGAACAAAAATTCATATTTTTAATAAATTTAATCGAAAATAAATAAATTTCCAGAAAATAAACCTTTGATTATGCAGTGAAACAAAGCTCAGAATCTGATAGAACACTTCAAATCCTTCATTTTGGTTACTCAAGCTTTGAAAACAGAGATCGGTAATGCCTTCGTTTTGTTGTTTGATTCTTAGAACACTTTTTGTAATTAGGGTTTTTCTCTGAAAATTATAGAATTAACTATCTGTAAATGATTTTGATATGAAATAAAATACGGAAAAGGCTATTTATAATTACGGAAAATTAGTATCCCGTTGGATCATTCCGGATATAAAACGGTACGTTTATTTATAAAAACTGATCCAAACGGTATCAGTTTTCGGGATAATTATCCAAATCAGTACAATTTGTATTGCGGTCTTGGTCTCAGCGCCTGGTTACACGTACTACGAAGTGATAATTGGGATAGTTTAATAAAATGCTCCCGTTTATCGAAAATACGGGTTTTATTGATTTACCGAAACGAATATTGTATCGAAAATGTTACGCCGGGACCCGCGCAGAACAAACCGTACGCCGGATCGAAAAAATCGAAACATGGAATATGCTTGGAATATTACAATTAGGTTAGGAAGGAGTTCTCGGAAGAGTTTCGGGTTCCAAAAACGTAACAACGGATGACGTCGATTGGTTCCCATTTTTATAAAATAGATTTTAAATACTCGGAAAAAGATTTTATAAATTTCATATGATCCTTATAAATCCATAAATCAACATAAAAATAATTAGGAAGATATGACAATTATCTATGTTTTATTTTGGACATATAAAAATTAAAATACTCAATTAATATTATTTTTGAATATCCAAGTACAGATAACATTTAACAATTAACTCACAGAATAAATACTGAACACACATAATAATTATGTAATAGTAAAATAATTACACGATATATCCCGGATATTACATCCTTCCCCCCTTAAAAGGATTCTGTCCTCAGAATCTCCTAAGAAAACAAATGAGGGTACTTTTCTCTCATATCACTTTCTAACTCCCGGGTTGATTCTTCAACCTTTAGGTTTCTCCACAATATTCTTACTAACTTTACCACCTTATTTCTCAATATTTTCTCTCTCTCCTCTAGTATCTCTATCGGACTCTCTACATATGACAAATCTGCCTGAAGCTCTATTGGCTCATATTCTATTACATGCCTGGAGTCTGGATTATATTTCTTGAGCATCGATACGTGAAAAACATTGTGAATGTGCTCCATATGCGGTGGTAACACCAACTCATAAGCTACTTTTCCAACGCGCTTTAAAATCTCAAAAGGTCCGACATATTTTGGGCATAGCTTTCCTTTCTTTCCAAACCTCATTAGTCCTTTCCATGGTGATACTTTCAGTAATACCAAGCTTCCTTCTTCAAATTCTATGTCTTTCCTTGACTGATCTGCATATTTCCTCTGACGATCTTGTGCGGCTATCAATCTCTTCTGGATAATTTCAACAATTTCCTTTGTCTGCTGTACCAGTTCAGTTCCAAGTATCTTGCGTTCTCCTACTTCATCCCAATATATTGGAGATCTACATTTACGTCCATAAAGGGCTTCATAGGGTGGCATCCCAATGCTGGTATGATAACTGTTGTTGTAAGCAAACTTTACCAGAGGTAAATGTTTGTCCCAACTTCCTTTGAAATTAATAGCACAAACACGTAACATGTCCTCGATTGTCTGGATCGTTCTTTCACTTTGGCCATCCGTCTGGGGGTGATAGGCCATAATCATATTCAGTCTTGTTCCCAAACATTCTTGAAAACTCTTCCAAAATCTTGAATTAAACCTTGGATCTCGATCAGATACAATAGACACAGGAACTCCATGACGAACTATAATTTCCTTCAGGTACATATGGACCAACTTGTCGAGCGAAAATCTTTCATTTATAGGCAGAAAATGAGCTGACTTGGTAAGTCTATCCACTATAACCCAAATGGCATCATGATTAGCCTTTGTCCTTGGTAATCCAACTATGAAATCCATGGCAATATGTTCCCATTTCCACTCTGGAATCTCCAATGGCTGTAACAATCCACTTGGTCTCTGATGCTCTGCTTTAACTCTCTGACAGGTATAACATTTGCTAATCCATTCCGTGATTTCCCTCTTCATGTCTGGCCACCAATAATTCTTCTTTAAATCTCTGTACATTTTGGTACTCCCTGGATGGATGGAAAACCTTGAATTATGTGCCTCCTGTAAAATTTCATTTTTCAGCTCCGTTACTGGTGGAATCCAAATTCTAGATGAAAACCTCAGAATACCTTGATCATCCTTTTGCGTGCATAACTCTTCACCTACCAAACGATTTATATCTTGATCCATTACATCTTCCTGACATTTCTTTATTTTCTCAAATAATTCTGGTTGGAAAGTCATACTGTATACTTTCGCTTCCTCAGGCTTGCAAACTTTAATCTCCAATTCCAATTTCTGAAATTCCTTATATATGTCTTCAGGTACTGATAACACATTCAACCTTTCCTTCCGACTCAATGCGTCTGCTACCACATTCGCTTTACCGGGATGATAATTAATCGAGCAATCATAGTCTTTGATCAACTCTAACCATCTCCTTTGTCTCATATTAAGTTCCTTCTGTGTGAATATGTACTTTAGGCTTTTGTGATCCGTGAAAATCTCGCACTTTGCTCCACACAAATAATGTCTCCAAATCTTCAAAGCGAAAACTATGGCTGCTAGCTCCAAATTATGAGTAGGATACTTCTGTTCGTGTGGTTTCAATTTCCTTGACGCATACGCAATCACCTTTTCGTGCAGCATTAGAACACATCCTAATCCTTTGTGAGAAGCATCACTATAAATTACAAAATTCCCTTGATCATCTGGAAGTGACAAAACAGGTGCTGTGATCAATCATCGCTTCAACTCCTGAAAACTTTCCTCGCATTTGTCGTTCCATATAAACTTCTCATTCTTTCGTGTAAGCTTTGTTAATGGTGTGGCAATCCTCGAGAAATTTTGAACAAATCGACGATAATATCCCGCCAATCCTAAGAAACTTCTTACCTCGGTGGGTGTTTTCGGTCTCTCCCAATTCGTAATTGCCTCGATCTTTGCCGGGTCGACTTTGATCCCTTTATTACTAACTATGTGCCCTAAGAACTGAACTTCCTGTAGCCAAAACTCACACTTCGAGAATTTAGCATATAACTTCTTTTTCCTTAAAATCTCCAAAGTCGTTCTCACATGTTCCGCATGATCCTCTTCCGTCTTTAAATAGATTAAAATATCATCTATAAACATAATAACAAACTTATCCAAATACTCCTTGAAAATTTTGTTCATCAGATCCATAAACGCTGCCGGGGCATTGGTCAATCCAAAAGACATCACTAAAAACTCGTAATGTCCATACCTTGTTCTGAAAGCTGTCTTTGGTATATCTTCTGGCTTGATCTTTAGTTGATGATATCCTGATCTTAAATCAATTTTGGAGAAATACTTGGCTCCCTTCAACTGGTCGAACAGATCGTCAATTCTGGGTAACGGATACTTGTTCTTGATTGTCAGCTTGTTGAGCTCCCTATAGTCAATACACAGTCTCATGCTTCCATCTTTCTTCTTGACAAATAATACCGGGGCTCCCCACGGGGATACACTGGGTCTGATTACTCCTTTCTCTAACAGCTCTTGCAATTGCTTCGCTAGCTCTTTCATCTCAACAGGCGCCATTCTGTACGGAGCCTTGGATACTGGTTCTGTTCCAGGTGCTAAGTCGATCGCAAATTCAATTTCTCTATCTAGAGGAAGTCCTGGTAACTCGTCTGGAAATACGTCTGGAAATACGTCTGGAAATTCATTCACAACTGGAATATCTTCAAGTTTTATTGGTTCTTGACTTCTGTCAATCACATATGCCGTGAAATGCTCACATCCTTGTCGTAGTAACTTCTTGGCTTGAATCATCGTTAAAAACTTCTTTACTTCTTTTTGACCCTTAAACGTTATTATCCTTTCGTCAGGCGTCTTCACCATTACCTTCTTATTTCGACAATCTATCTGGGCATCGTGCTTAGATAACCAATCCATCCCTAATATAACGTCAAATTCTCCTAACTTAAATGGTATCAAATCTACACAAAACTTACTACCAGAAATCTCAATCTCACAATTCCCACAAACTTAATTAACAGATACACATTCTTGATTTGCTAATTCCACAGTCATTATTTCATTTAAACACTCAACTGGACAATTTAACTTACTAACAAAATCTTGTGAAACAAACGATCGAGTTGCTCCCGAATCTATTAACACTTCGGCACATAAAGAATTCACATTAAGCATACCTGCCACGACATCCGTATCTTGGATCGCATCCTTCACCGACATGTCAAAAACTCTAGCCCTTGGAGTCTCATTCACTGCTGGGATAGATCCCATAATCCTTAATGCATTACTGACTGGGGCTGATGTCTTGCAATCCCTGGCCATATGTCCTGGCTTTCCATATTTAAAGCACGTAAATCCAATGGCTGGAACCTTTACTGCTGGATTCCGGATAGGCTGATCCTTACTTGCTGATTCTCTTGCTGGCTGATTTCGGCACTCCCTCGAATAGTGCCCTTTCTGGTTGCATTTAAAACATACCACATTCAACTTACTACAAACTCCTCCATGCTTCTTTCCACATACTTGATAATCTGGAAAAGTTAGTCTCAACTGATTTGGCTGATTTGTATTAACTGGACGGTTGCTCTAGCCTCCGTCTCCTGCATTCTGTTTTCTGAAATTAAAATTTCTCCCTGGCTGAAACTTGCCCTTCTTAAAATTTGGAAACTTCCCTGGTTGTGACTGACCCTCACTTCCCTCAACCTTCCTTTTCTGGCTTTCTTTCTCCTTCTGGAACATCTCACTCTCTGTCTCTGCGATCATAGCCTTTTGTACTACTCCTGCATAGGTATCCAATTCAAAAATGGCTACCTTCCCTCTGATCCAGGGTTTCAAACCTTGCTGGAATCTTTTAGATTTCTTCCTGTCAGTATCCACATACGATGGTACATACCTTGACAATTCCTCAAATTTACCCTCATAATCTGTTACCAACATGTTCCCTTGCTTTAATTCTAAAAACTTCAGCTCCATTTGATCCTGAACAAACTGAGGAAAATACTTTTCTAAAAACAATTCCTTAAACCTTTCCCAAGTAATAACATCTGTACCTTCCAATGTCTTCACCATCTCCCACCAATAGGTGGCTTCATTCTTCAGATAGTAACTTGCAAACTCAACCTTCTGTTCCTCCTTTACTTTCACTAAGGCAAATGCCTTCTATATTTCCTTTAACCACATATTTGCTTCAATTGGCTCTAAGGAACCCTTGAATTCTGGTGGGTTTACCGCCTGAAAAGTTTTGAAAGTTACCTGGGGGTTGGTCTGCCTTTGTTGTTGTTGTGCCAGGTGAACTGTTTGTTGGGCCAAGATTTGAAGAATCTGGGCTATTGCTGGGTCTATGGGTCCTGGGTTCACATTTGGGTTTGTATCATCTTGGTTGTTATTGTTGTTGGTTTCTTCATTCTGGGTGTTGGTGCGGGTATTTCTTCTAGGAGGCATTTTCTGTAAAGAATCAAACAACTTATTCAGCTTTTGAATCAAATCTTTATATAAAAGAAAAGTTTTGTAAAACAGAGGTATCCCTTTTTGAAAACAGTTGTAACTAAGTAAATTGCATGCTTCTTTACAGAATATAAATAGTCATAGAAAACAGGGTACATGGTATCACAGGGGTATAACTGGTGCAATAGATAAGGTAAGGTAAAACAGGTGCAATAAAATAAATGACAGTGCTGGAAAGGAAAAAGGTACTGATATATATAGATCAAAAGTTTTAGGTAGTACAAGGGTAAAGATGCTTCGGAAGTAAAAGCAAAAGGGTACAACAACCTACTCACTAGTCATCATAGATAGTCTATAAAGACAACTCAAAAGTCTACTGATACACACTACACACTACTGTACATACTACATAACCATAACAACACTGCTCAGCATCTCCATCTCTAAATCTCTGACTCATGGCAAATCTGGACCTCTAATCTCCTCAAGCTCCTCTAGAACCCACTTAGCCCACTCCACTAAGAAATCAGGAGTGATGTCCTTATGTGTAGCCTCAGTAATCCTCACAGCAGCTGCTCTACGAAACGCCTGGAGCCTCTCCCTAAGTCGCCTCTCACCACTCCCCATCTCTCTGGTACGCATGATATGCAATAACTCCTGGATCTGACCCTGTAGGAATTGCTGCTCCATAAGGCAAGCCTCAAATTGATGATATGGGACAGGATAGGAAGAGAACTGGAAAGGTACTCCTGTTACTGAATGACTAGTAAAGCCTGAATCAGCAGGTGGGGGTCCTCTGACAGGTGGCCTCATGCCTGGAGGTGGAATAGCCTGCAATGGTATGGGCTGCAACACAGGTGGAGGTAGTATAGCCAACACTGGTGGAACAACAGGACGTGGATCCGAAAACGGCACTTCAACTGAAGGCTCTGAGTGATCAGCTGATACGGGAATAAAAGAGTCGGCCATCGTTGCTATCTGAAATCATATCACAATATCAGAATCTCAACCCATAACGTGAATTACACTAATACCTGATATACCGAAGCACTCAACCTCTCGACGTTCTATCTTTCTATTCCTTACTTCTAATCCTAACCCTCTACCCATTCCCGTCAACCTAGGCTTGTGTCAGTGATTTATAATCCAGTAGCTCTGATACCAAACCTGTGGCGCCCTCCAAACCCGGATCAGAAGTTTGGGGTCCACACACACATACGCATACCTTATTTATAACCTGCTTATAACAATAATAAAGATAACAATAATATGCAGTGACCCTATTTACCAACTACCACGGATCGCAACAGGCTAAAGTATGCACACAAGCCACACATCTACTTATATTACATACCGTTCAAATCCCAATCATTCAAACTCAAACTGAGTATTAAACTTTATTACAAACTTTTACAGACTTAAATTATTCCAAAAGAAGCCTACTAGCTCAGCTTTCTCAACCTGAACCCCTAACTCTCGCGCTGGACTGGGGATCCTTGTTACCAACTGGTTCCTTTTTAGCTGGAAAGAATATAAACAACATCGCACAAATGAGCTAACTAGCTCAGCAAGTCACAATGACAAAACTGAGAATAATGATCATCAATAGAACATGATTATGATATCAAGTGAACAATGGATTATGATTTAGAATTGGATATTATACTTTTAATTTAAAAACCAAGGTTAGGCTGCTGATCAGTCACGCACTAACCCCGAGCAAGGCACACAACATTGCTCTAACTACTGGATCCAAGGCACACATTGGCCTAACTTGACCATTATATGGTCTGACCACGAATCTGGTCCACAATTTTATAAAAACAATCCAATTCTAACATAATAACTGAATAAGCAATAATAAACAATAACTAGAATCATTAACAACAATGAGTGTTTAACAATGAAAGGGTTTCAATCCTTGTAAGGATCAATAAGGTAATTTCAAAGCTTGGATGCTGGGTAATGAAAGAATTGGATAACAAAGGAATCAATATTTCAGGGTTTCAAGGATTTGGTCTTTCAAAGCATAAGATATCATGGATTGAGTATATAGTACTTTCGTTCAGCGTTTGGTATTTAGTTTGTATGTATTTGTGGAGTAGTATCGTAGATTCGTGGTTCGTGTTTGGGTATACAACAATCAACGGTCTAAAAAGAATCAGGTTACGGCTCAAGATCAATAACTGGAATCAGGGTTTAGGTTTCTGTGCTTCAAAGTACTTGCAATATCACAGGATTATCAAGTACCACAATATCTCGAGAAAGTTCAGAACACTTGCCTGGTACTAGCTTACTATTATGCTCTCGCTTCCAATCACAATTGTCTTATTCCTCAACTACCTGTTTTCCTTTCCTACGCCTTGCCTCTTCTGCTCACATATCATAAACATCTATCAATAATCGACTCATAGAGTTCTATTCAACACATACTTCTATCTACCCTTCGTTTTACCCAAATCCGATTAACGGATTGAAAGTTATGTAATAATCAAGTAAACACCGAATATAGAGACTGATAGTTAATCAACAAGTCACATATAGCACATAATATATCACGTACTCAATGATATATTATTTATAAAGAAGTCTCGGGTCATAAATAGGCTTTCGGGTATTTAAAATGATTTTTAAAACATTTTTTGGAATTAAAACGGGTCGTTGGATCAATTTCGGGTTAATAAACAGGGTTCGGTTGGCCATTTCTGGCTCCAAAACAATTTTATACTAATTATCGAGCCTTGGAAATAATTTAGAATAATATTTTAAAGCTCGAAAATATTTTTCGGAATTTTTAAATCATTTTTAAGTAATTATATCTAATTAAATAATTAATTAAAATCAATTAATAATTAATTAAATCAATTAATCAATTAATTTCCAAATTAATGACCAATTAATCGATTAAAAATTAACTGAAATTAATTAACTAATTAATTCAGATTTATTTCTGAATTAAAAATAATTTTCGGGATTAAAATACTAATTTTTTTAGAATTTTCAGAAATTAAAAACGAATTTTTATAATAAAAATAAATAGGAAATATGATTTTTAAACATTTTTAAAACAGGAATCCAATTTTTGCAAAGTCTGGAAACCTGGGGACCAAACTTCATCGTTTTCAAAAGTACAGAGACCAAACAACAATTTTGCAGTTCCAGTCGCCGGAAAAGTCGGAGGTGGCCGGAGAATTCACCTCCGGCATCCTCCCACCACCATCACCTCCAGAATTAAACTACACAACACCAGGAACCTATATCTGCAATTAAAATTCATCAATAACCCCAGACTTGGCCGGAATTTGATCAAGAAACTCGCCGGTTTCCGGCGGGTTCGACGTAAACTTCAAAACACAACTCCCTTCTCTACAGACCTCGTTGATTCATGAAACTTGTACGACTAGATTGCAAATTTCACAGAGAATACAATACACTATACCACAACATCAATCTATTTCTATAAATAAGAAACCCCCAAATTTCAATTAAGAACATTCATACGGGTTATAACCCCTAATTTTTAAAATTTGAAAATCAAACTCAAATTTGAACATGTTATTGAACTCCAAATCAGACGTATAATATATCAAAATCATCAGGAAAACAAGCTCTACAACATGCAGTCATCAAATCATACAAACAATCATCCAAACAAAAATTCATATTTTTAATAAATTTAATTCGAAAATAAATAAATTTCCAGAAAATAAACCTCTGATTCTGCAGTGAAACAAAGCTCAGAATCTGGTAGAACACTTCAAATCCTTCATTTTGGTTACTCAAGCTTTGAAAACAGAGATCGGTAACGCCTTCGTTTTGTTGTTTGATTCTTAGAACAGTTTTTGTAATTAGGGTTTTTCTCTGAAAATTATAGAATTAACTATATGCAAATGATTTTGATACGAAATAAAATACGGAAAAAGGCTATTTATAATTACGAAAAATTAGTATCCCGTTGGATCATTCCGGATATAAAACGGTACGTTTATTTATAAAAATTGATCCAAACGGTATCGGTTTTCGGTATAATTATCCAAATCAGTACAATTTGTACTGCGGTCTTGGTCTCAGCGCCTGGTTACACGTACTATGAAGTGATAATTGGGATAGTTTAATAAAAATCTCCCGTTTATCGAAAATACGGGTTTTATTGATTTACCGAAACGAATATTGTATCGAAAATGTTGCGCCGGGACCCGCGCAGAACAAACCGTACGCCGGATCGAAAAAGTCGAAACATGGAATATTCTTGGAATATTACAATTAGGTTAGGAAGGAGTTCTCGGAAGAGTTTTGGGTTCCAAAAACGTAACAACGGATGACGTCGGTTGGTTCCCGTTTTTATAAAATAGATTTTAAATACTCGGAAAAAGATTTTATAAATTTCATATGATCCTTTTAAATCCATAAATTAACATAAAAATAATTAGGAAGATATGACAATTATCTATGTTTTATTTTGGACATATAAAAATTAAAATACTCAATTAATATTATTTTTGAATATCCAAGTACAGATAACATTTAACAATTAACTCACAGAATAAATACTGAACACACATAATAATTATTTAATAGCAAAATAATTACACGATATATCCCGGATATTATAACTTGAGCTTGCAGTTACTAATAAATTCCATCATTCCGTGATAGTATTCATGAGCAACACTCTTATCCACCAGAGTAACAAGGTTGTTCTTCTCATATACTGTTAGGTCCAAAGGTATCGTAGAAGGGGGGGTTGAATACGATACCACTAATTAATTCCGATTCAAAACAAATTCTTAGTTTATGCAAGAAGGTAAAAACACAACACAATTCAAGGAATATATTACGATTGATAAAAACCTTAATGTTGCTACAATCTAATCAATTGATTAGCTTCTACAGAAATTTCAACAGCATAACAGTACAGTTACAAAGCAATTAATATGAACTTGAATGCTCCGTAATGCTCTCCATAAAAGCTTCTCAGTTTGCTGGTGAAAAAATCTCTCTTGAATAAATGTTGAGATTTCTGTTTTATTGTAGACTTAAAACCAAATTGAATACGTAGCTTCTTCTGGTCCAAGCATTTTAATTTGCTACACTTCAAAATAACCCAAGTCCCTAGTAGTCGAATTGAACTTGTCTTGAATTACTGGAAGTCGAATCATGTTCCAAGAGGATAGTAGAAATCGACTAGTAGCTTTCAAGTTACTCCACAAGTCGATTTTCTATAAGTTGAATAGTACAGAAGTCGATGTTTATTATGGGGAACAAACTTGACTTAGCTTCTGCAACAACCAATCCACTAGTCGATTTCCTTGGCTTTAAAATCGACTAGTTGAAACAGCACAAGTCGATTTTGCCTCTTCCTTGACTTGGAAACTTCAAGCTTGTCTAAGTGTATACAATTCGACTACTAGTTCCATAAAAATCGACTAGTAGATAATTTATCTACCACAAGTCAATTTTTAAACTCTTTGAAGTCGATTTGTACTTCTATGCCTTAGAACTTTCTTTACTTGCATTCCTTTCAACTAGTGATCATCCTTGCTTAGCCAATACTTCATACATGCTCTTGCTTGACTAATAACTCCTGGAATGTTGACTTGAATCCCTTTTTGAACTTGATCTTGATATCACTTAACACTTCTTTTGTAGACTTGAATGATCAATCCTGGAATGCTGACGCTTAGTGCACTGGTCTGGTTCACAAACAACTAGCCCTGAATTGAATATCCTTATCCTTTCTGATTGTTCCTTGTTAATGAATTCTGACTTGAGTTCTATAGATTATTTTCAACTGGAATCACTTGATTTCTATACTTGAATCTTCAGCTATATTAAAACAACAAGTCCTCTGATTTTTTATTCTTCACAGAGGCCTGATCACTGAATGATCTTCTTTCTATGACTTCAAATAGACTTGCACTTGTAATACTGTGTTCTGATTCTTGTATGTGTCTGATCATTCTTCTTCTGGATTCCTTGTGTAGACCTAGTATTATTAACCTGTCATGTTCTAGTGTTGTTATTGTGTTGAGTTATCACGTAACTGTTCATACAACTACGCAGTCTAACCAACAATATCCCCCTATTTGATTGTTAAACTTAACAAACAAATTAAATAAAGAGGATAACTCAACTAACAACTAGAAAAAGTAATGTACCAGGACTTGTAAATAATGCTACTAGTTTTCTGGATCAAATACCGCATTTCCAGATTTCTTAAGTAACTAGAATGAAAGATGCTTGTTCCTTTAGCACTGAACTGATCTTCAAGTAGTTTCATCTTCATTTCCTTGGTTCTTCAACTCTCTTCCAGATAATACCTCTCAGTCTTGAAGTAATCATCAGCAGTTTCTTTTTTACAACCACATTTCCTGTTGAGAAGCGCATATCTCTCTTGCTTCTCCCCCTATGAGAATCAACTACTTAAAGGAGATCATCTTCGTCTACCACATCTCCCGTACAATAGGATCCACAGATAAGAACTAATGGTACTCCCCTTTTGGAAAATAGCTTCTCCCCTTATGAAGAATAGTGATGAACCAAACCACTTCTTCTGATCACTAGGAAATCGCCTTTGTGTTTACCACCTCTCACGTACAATAGGATCCGTAGTTACAAACAACAATGGTGTGGTATAGTGTACATGTGCTCTACCTTTTTCTTCCTTCCTGCTATTTCTCCCCCTTAGTAGAGGAATCCTCCAAACTATTATGTAAGCTTTTATCTCCCCCTTAGATAAGGAATGTATGTTGTCATCTAAAGGAGTTCTCATATGTTACTAGGTTGGAAAAGAAATAACAAGTCAGAGTCTGATCAACCATGTCCCTTTAAATGGTGCAAGTATGACTTCACTGTTGATCATCATGTTCACCAATCTTCCCAACTCTGTGAGTTCCCAAAGGTCCTGAAGTATTCTAATCTAATCTAAAAATGTTAGGTCCCTAAGAGTTAGGTTCCAATCATAAACAGATTCGAGACCCGAAGTATCAAGAACCATGTTTAGGGATAGGGAATGGGATATGGTGTTTCTCTTTCTTCCTCACTGTGAGTGTGTGATTCTGTTTTGTGTACCTCACAAGTGTTTCATTCTTCTCTCCACTCGTGTTTACACTCATTCTCACAAGTTTATCTCTCATCTCATAGCTCCAAAATCCAGCTGTACCTGCAAGGAAAATCACCTTAGCCATCCTTAAGGAGGTCACAGGTGGTGCAATGGGAGTTCGCAAATCCCCATCATTGTTAGACTCGTCAGATGAATCTGAGTCATAATATACAAGTTGCTAGTTTCCCTTTTAGGGTTCCAGATTTGAACTCTGGGAAGGTAAACAATGATCCAAAGAATTTAGCATAAAGATCAAAGTTTCCTTCTAATATTTGTGAAGACAGTTCCTTATGACTCATCAGGTAATATCTGAATCATTGTCAACAAGTTGCCGATCTGCACCTTTGTCAGATCCACTATCCGCAGATACATCCAGGTTTATTAGTCCTGGGGAGGTAGACACTGACCACTGACATATGGCTATTGGATCAGTATCCTCTCATAACACCTTAAAGGTAATTAATGCGTTAAAGAACCTTAAACAATCGAATCTAACCGTAAAATGGTCGAAACTCTTCTTTCCGTCAACTCATTCTTTGTGTCTGTAACCTTTCCTTGTGCATCAAGAATTGTTTATATTTGAGGTGGTGATACTACATCGGATACCCTGGTCGACAGGCGAATTTCAATAGACGCACCCTGTTGAGAGGATGAATCTAGTAACTGTTTTATGCCTTTTCGGCCATTACATCTTTTTGAGAAGATGTATGGGGGCTAGCAGTTGTCTTGGTTTAAATGCTACTCATCTTTATAGGAGACAGAGCTGCTGGGTTGACGTCAGAACCTTCCTTATGTGGTGCACTAAGGCACTTTCTCCCTCACGCTCATGCATACATCATTTTAGGGTTAAGAGAGTGTTGGTTGGTTCTATTTCTGTGTTTGTCTTTACAGTCTGGGATATAAGTTGTGGGTTTTCAACCTCATGACTATCAATGAAATAAGACCATTGGAGGCTAAACCTGTTTCACAGAACATATGGCACTATAGAGATAAAATACACTTAAGATCTATAATGAATGAGAATTATGCATTTAATCTTTTGAGAGAAATGATGTTTAGTAGTGATTTCACAAGATTTTAATGAAATAAGCAATCGCCAATGTAGAAAGAAGTTTGCTTTTCTCCTAAAACTGTTCGAGTGCACAAGTCTGTTTTTATGCCTAAAAAGATAAATGATTTTATAAGACACAGACTGATGACTTAGCAGTATTAATAAGAGAAAGAAAGATTTTGTCTTTCAACATGAATGAGTTTTTGTAAAAGCATTGATCACTTAGGGTAAAGTCTAAGCAATTCTCATTCATGTCAAAAGCTCCATAATCTATCTTTATAAAATGATTATCAACAACATTGTGTATTGATAAACAATCTTAACAAGAATGGCTATGCTGCTGATTTTAAATTATAGTGAAACTTTCAGATATAGCAACTCATATAAATTCACCAGAACTTAAAATCTCACAATTATCTGCAACAAAATATTAACAATATATCATTGACTGAGACTTGTCAAGTACTTTATATACCAATAATTATGTTGCATCCTATTTTAAATATTAAAATAAGATATTAATGAATTGAATACCAATTATCTATCAAAAAGACATCAGAATTCAATTTCTATATCATACAATTGTCAACTCCTAACAACTGTAGTATCTCAAACAATACTGGTTCGATAAATAAAGCAACATTAACCAACATTGTCTTGTTTGCAATCTTAGAAAAATATTCTAAGTTCCATAAATTTGATCCATTGAGTATTGCATATATTATCAAAGTGTTTAGGAATTTGCAAATAAGTATAAAAATTATTCTAGGTGAACAACATATGGTTACTTCTAATAAAGCAAAATCTTCATTGACCATAGTTGTACTCAAGAAAAATTTCCACACTTTCTATATTAGTATAAGTGACTGAAGATAAGAATTAATTACTTAGAGGAGTTCTAAGTAATGTCACAAATACTAATAATTCACAATTAGTTCATAGTTAAACTCTTAACTAAATATTATTAACTGATATAAGTCAAAAATTACACACAACTAATCATGCTACAATCATGATATGATTTCAGTGAATTCTTGAGATATGAACATTTCTAAATTCACTAAAACCAAAATCTCATTATTAACTTATAACACATAAGTTACAATCAATATACTAGATATCAATTGTTGACAGATTTAGTTATAATCAATCATGCTGCCTATTTATTTTAAGTTAGTTTGAATTATGGAGCAAATAACATCAATGAATTGCTTCAATTTCCATAATCCAAACTACCCCCAAAAAAATTAAATAAATAAATACTAAATATCTATGAGTTAGATACTAGCACTTAAATATTTATAATTATCATTGAATAATCACCAATAGGATATACGACTTATATATATGGCAATCACTCTTTGGATAATTAGTAATTTTAGAAATACTTTCTAAGCATATAAAATATTGAGAGTTTTATACACATGACTTAGAAAATACTTCAACTTCCAATATCAGTGATTTTAGAAATAAGCATTGATTACTTAGAACAAAAATTCTAAATAATATCACTGATACTAAAAAGTATCACAATTATTCGTACAAGATACAAATAATTATGCTTCATATTATTTTAATACAATTCAAATTATGAGACTAATGTGGAATGGAATTGTCTACAGTCATAATTTAAATCAATTAATATAATATTCAAACTTAATGCTATAACACTTAACTACTATAAATGTAAATGATATTGCAATCATGATAATCAAGATAGTAGCACTAAGTACGAGGTACTGGATTACTGATAAATTCACAAGTTCTTTAAATATTGAAGATTTAGTACCTGTGAACTTATATTAAGAATTCCTTATAGATGGGATTTCCAACTAATATGCAATGAATGATATCCCACATTTATAAACCAGTCTTGAAAATTAACTTTAACAAGTGATTTAATAAATGTTTCTACAAGTGACTCTTTGACTAAAAGACATGCTCTCGAAATAAATGATACCTGGTGTCAAGGTGCCTTGTAATAGAGTGTTTCACAGAGTTGTTGGATTTTAAAGTTGTTTCTTATCATAACAAGAAATTAATCTTCTTCCACGAAGTTGACAGCTTCTCGAGATGCTTCTCATGTCACTTAAGTTGACAGCCTCAGAGATGCTTCTCCTGTCTTTCTTACAACCTGCATAATATGTATCTATATAGCCAAACATGTTAAGCATAATATCTTTTAGGGTACTTTACTCCAAGAGTTGATAGTCCCTTAAGATATCTAATAATCTTGTTAATAGCTATAAGATTGGATTCTCTAGGATCCACTTGAAACCTTGCACTTTGGCATCTTGAGAACATTACATGTTGTCTATTAGCATTTGGGTAAAAGAGTGAGCTCGTCATACTTCTATAGCTTGTAATTATACCTGAGTTGCACTGATCAAGCTTTAGTGGTTTCTGTTGGTAAGTAGTCTTGGCATGTTCAGAATCTTCCAAATTTTGCATCTTCAAAAGATCTTTAACTTACTTGTATTGCCATCATTCTTTCGATTTACTTGTGCTCCTAAGATAATTGTTGTTAGATATATTTGATAATGTCATGGTTAATATGATTTATGTTTAGTTTTCAGATCTTACTTAAACAGGATAAATCAGTACTTACTGGAAGTCAGGACTTAAGGATATCAGTACTTATATTATCAGGAGATAATCATCAGAAGATGGATATCAGAACTTAAGTGCTGAAGGACGTTCAGATAAGGACAGTAGCTGATTAAAAGAAAGAAGATCAAGATAAACATAAGAAGAGATATGCATGAAGAAGGAATTCTATGAAGAATAAAATACTTGGAAGAAAAGATATATGATTGATATATTTTAGGAAGCAGAATTATATTCCATATCAATTAGAGATTATCTTGTAACTGTGTAGTATATAAACACAGACATAGGGTTTACACTATAAGTGTTATCATATTCGAGAAGATTATTCATTGTAACCCTAGCAGCTCTCGTGATATTTGTTCATCACTGAGAGGTAACAGTTCCATACTGTAACAGAGTTTATTGTTTCAATAAAGTTTGTTTTCTGTTACTTGAGATATTAAAGTTCGATTTGATTGTACTTTACATTGTATTCACCCCCTCTACAATGTGTGTGACCTAACAAGTGGTATCAGAGCCTATCTGTTAAAGCACATACAGTTAAAGATCCAAACACAATCATGTCTGACACAGAAAATCCAACTAAGCCTACCAAAACTGAAGAACCTCCAAAGACACAAATTCAAAGTCGGTATGAAACCATCAGAGTTCCCATACTGAGACCATCTGAATATGCCATATGGAAGGTGAGGATGACCATGCATCTGGAAGCTACAGATCCAGAATATCTTGATAGAATCAAAGAAGGACCTCACAAACTAACCAAGCTCGCTGTTGTAGTTGTAGGTAAAGCAGCAAAGACCATACCAAAGGAGAAGAGTGATTATACTGCTGAAGATATCGCATCAATTGCTAAGGATGCTAAGGTACGACACTTACTGCATAGTGCCATTGATAATGTAATGTCAAATAGGGTAATTAACTGCAAGACTGCTAAGGAGATATGACATGCTCTGGAAACAAGGTGTCAGGGAACTGATACAATTAAGAAGAACAGGATGACAATACTCACTCAAGAGTATGAACACTTTGACTCAAAGGCTAATGAGTCATTGACTGATTTATATGATAGATTTTTCAAACTCTTGAATGATCTGTCACTAGTTAATAAGGAGTATGATCTTGAAGATTCAAACCTTAAATTCCTGTTAGCTCTTCCTGAATGTTGGGATTTGAAGGCAATAACAATAAGAGACAACTACAGTCTTGATGAAACAACTCTTGATGAAATTTATGGAATGCTCAAGACTCATGAACTTGAGATGGAACAAAGAAGCAAGAGGAAAGGAGGAAAGTCAAGGACAGTTGCTCTTAAGGCTGATGAAGAATCCCCCAAGGCAGCTACCTCAAGGAAAGACAAGGGTAAAGCTCTTTTCACAAAGTTTGATACTGAGTCATCAAATTCTGAAAGTGATGATGACTCAGATTCTGAAAGCTTGCCTGAGACTGATGTTGATGAGGAGATGATGAAGCTGTGTGCTCTTATGGTGAAAGGGATTACAAAGATTGCATACAGGAAGTTCAGGAAGGGAAAGAAGTTTTCCAGGAAAGGCACAAGTTCTGATAAGAAGAATTTCAGAAGATCTGTGGGCAGAGGAGGAAAGTCTGATAAAGGAGATTATACCAATGTCAAATGCTATAAATATGGTGAGAAAGGCCACATATCTCCTGATTGTAAGAAAGTGAAGGGTGACAAAGGAAAGGCTCTTGTGACAAAGAAGAAAAGCGGGACAGACTCCTCAGACTCTGAAAGTGAGGAGAACTATGCTTTGATGGCAAATGCTGATAAAGAAAGTGCTAAGAGCAGTTCTGAAGCTGCTGAAATAAAGGTACCTCAGACTACTTATGCTTTTCATACTGATGATATTAATGAGTTAAGAAGATATTTTAAAACCATATTTGTTAGTTAGAGAGATCAAACTTTAACATGTGAAAGATTAACTTCTGAAAATCTTGCTTTTAAGAAAAAAATGATTTCTTAGAAAAAGAGTTAGTTATGTTCCATCAAACTCAGAAGGATAGAGATGATGCTTTTTATGTTAGGGATGAAGAGCTAAAAATGAATGAATCTCTAAAAACTGAGTTAGAAAAGGGAAGAGAGATAATCAGGACTTGGACTAACTCTGGTAGAACAACTCAAAATTTGCTAAAAATGAATGAATAAAAGTAATGATTATAAGCCTGTTCCTGAAGCTCCTAGGAAAACGTGTCATAACTGTGGAAGTTCTAACCATCTGGCTTCTTTTTACAGGAAGAATAAGAACATAAACTCCTTACTTTCAAAGTCAGGAGTTAAGAGTCAGTATGTTAGATATAAGCCACAAAATCCTTGTTTTCATTGTGGTAGTTTATGGCATTCCATTTATACTTGTAAGGAATATCATAGTTTGTACTATGATTATTATCAAATAAAACATTCTTTAAAGAAAGTTTCCATTGTTCCTTCTAGTATAAATTCTGATAGTGGATGTTCAGGACATATGACTGGAAATACAGCCCTGCTATCAGACTTTGTGGAAAAAGCTGGCCCAAGTGTTTCTTATGGAGATGGCAACATTGGAAAAAACTTTGGGATATGGCAATATCAATCTTGGAAATGTCATCATTAAAGAACTAGCTCTGGTCCCAGGACTTAAACACAATCTGCTGAGTATAAGTCAAATCTATGACAGAGGTTATCATGTTGATTTCTTTGAAGAACACTGTGAAGTTGTGAGTAAATCTAAAGGAAAAGTTGTTCTGAAAGGATACAGGCGTGGTAACATTTATGAAGCTAAGCTTTCAACAAGTACTGATGGTTCTGCAATCTGTCTGATGAGTAGAGCATCAATTGAAGAAAGCTAGAATTGGCACAAGAAACTCTCTCATTTAAATTTCAACAATATAAATGAGCTGGTCAAGAAAGATCTTGTGAGAGGACTACCAAAGTCAGTATTTGCTCCTGATGGCCTTTGTGATTCTTGTCAGAAGGCCAAACAAAGAAAATCTTCATTCAAGAGCAAGACCGAATCATCAATTCTTGAGCCTTATCATCTACTACATGTTGATCTATTTGGTCCAGTGAATGTCATGTCTATTGTAAAGAAGAAATATACGTTGGTCACAGTGGATGAGTTCACCAGATACACATGGGTGTATTTCTTGCACACAAAAAGTGAAACCGCATCTATCTTGATTGATCATATCAAACATTTGGATAAATTGGTCAAAGATTCTGTGAAAACCATAAGGAGTGATAATGGCACTGAGTTCAAGAATTTGATAATGGAAGAGTTCTGCAAAAACCATGGAATTAAGCAGGAATTTTCTGCTCCTGGAACTCCACAGCAAAATGGAGTTGTTGAAAGGAAGAATAGAACTCTCATTGAAGCTGCACGTACAATGCTTGAAGAAGCAAAGCTTCCAACCTATTTCTGGGCTGAAGCTGTGCAGACTGCTTGTTTTACTCAAAATGCAACACTCATTAACAAGCAAGGTAAGACACCATATGAGATGGTGAAGAAAAAGAAGCCAAATCTGAAGTATTTTCATATATTTGGATGCAAGTGTTTTGTTCTCAAGACTCATCCTGAACAGCTATCCAAATTTGATCTAAAAGCTGATGAAGGAATCTTTGTTGGATATCCACTTTCCACAAAAGCCTTCAGAGTCTATAATCTGAGAACAAGAGTGGTCATGGAATCTATCAATGTCTCTTTTGATGACAAGAAGATTACTGGACTTGAAGATTTTATTGATCATGAACAGCTGAGATTTGCAAATGAAGACTCAAATTCTGATACTGAAAATCCTGACAATCTAAGTCCTGATACTGTAAATTCTGATGGATTAAACTCTGATGTTATTGAAACTGTGGTGACTACGCCAAAGGAAGATGCACCTATGCAGGGGGAGCATACTCAAGATCTTACCACATCTCAAGAAGCATTAGAACATACATCTGGCTCTTCAAGTTCTGATTCGTCAAGTTCTAATAAGCCAAGTTCTGATAGTTCTGAAAATCTAAATTCTGAAGAATCCAACTCAGAGAGCATAGTTTCAGGGGGAGCATCAGAAAATGAAGTTGAAGACATCATGAATCATGGGGGAGCATCCAGTTCTAGAGAAACCTTCCATCTGCAAGGAAGTGGACTAAATCACATACACCTGATTTGATAATTGGAAATCATGATGCAGGTGTCAGAACTAGAACAGGTACTTCAAACGAATGTCTTTACAATTCTTTTCTTTCTCAGACTGAGCCAAAGAAAGTGGAAGAAGCTCTTCAAGATGCTGATTGAGTGCAAGCAATGCAGGAAGAGTTAAATGAATTTGAAAGAAACAAAGTCTGGACCCTAGTGCCAAGACCAAAGAATAGATCTGTTGTTGGTACAAAGTGGGTGTTCAGAAACAAAACTGACAGTGATGGCATTATTACAAGGAATAAGGCAAGGCTGGTTGCAAAAGGATATTCTCAACAGGAGAGAATTGATTATGATGAAACATTTGCACCAGTTGCTAAGTTAGAAGCCATAAGGATATTTTTGGCTTATGCTGCTCACAAAAAGTTTACTGTCTTTCAAATGGATGTGAAAAGTGCTTTTCTCAATGGAGAATTGGAGGAGGAAGTATATGTTGAACAACCTCCAGGCTTTGTAGATTCCAAACATCCAGATTATGTCTACAGGCTTGATAAAGCACTTTATGGACTTAAGCAAGCTCCTAGAGCATGGTATGAAACTTTAGCTCAGTTTCTTCTGGAAAGTGGATTTAACAGAGGAACTATAGACAAAACACTGTTCTACCTCAACCATGGAAAGGACTTACTTCTGGTCCAGATTTATGTTGATGATATCATTTTTGGGTCTACAAATGACAGACTTTGCAAGAAGTTTTCCAAACTGACGCAGTCAAGGTATCAGATGACTATGATGGGGGAACTTAGCTATTTTCTGGGCCTTCAAGTCAAGCAGAATGAAGAAGGCACTTTTATTTGTCAAACTAAGTACACCAGAAACTTGCTGAAGAAATTTGGAATGCAAGATTGTTCAAGTGCATCCACTCCAATGGCCACTGCAACAAAACTGGACAAGGATATTGGTAAATCAGTAGATATTACTGATTACAGAGGTATGATTGGCTCTCTACTCTATCTAACTGCTAGTAGACCTGATATCATGTATACTACATGTCTTTATGCAAGATTTCAAGCAGATCCAAAAGAACCTCACTTAACAGCTGTAAAAAGAATATTCAAGTATCTTAAGGGAACAACTGATATGGGATTGTGGTATCCCAGAGAATCAAATTTTAAACTAATAGATTACTCAGATGCAGATTTTGCAAGTTGCAAAATTGACAGGAAAAGCACAGGTGGAAGCTACCAATTTCTTGGAGGCAGATTGGTTTCTTGGTTTAGCAAGAAACAAAAGTCAATTTCCACATCAACTGCAAAAGCAGAATATATTGCTGCAGGAAGCTGTTGTGCACAGATTCTTTGGATGAAGAATCAGTTACTGGATTATGGGTTAACATATTTCAAAATCCCTATTTACTGTGATAATCAAAGTGCTATTGCTATGACAGGTAATCCAGTTCAACACTCTATGACAAAGCACATCAGCATCAGGTATCACTTCATCAGGGAACATGTGGATGAAGGTACAGTAGAATTGCACTTTGTTCCAACAGATCAACAACTAGCAGATATCTTCACAAAACCATTGTGTGAAGCTACTTTTACAAGATTGGTAAATGAACTTGGAATGGTTTCAGGTTTTTTCTCTAAATCTGCTTAGTTTTGTTCTGATGCATCAGACTTTATGATCAGTATTTATAGAATTTACTCTCTTTGTGTATTCTGTGCTTAATTGAAAAATGTGCTTAAGTACTGACTATTGTCTGATATATGTTTCTAAACTCTAAAAATGATATGTCTATTTGTGTAACTATTCAATCCTATGAGGATAACTGTGCTAGATGCTGACTTAGTAGTCTTCAATAAACAAGGGATCCCATGTTAGAAGTAATTATTTATGTGGAAATTCATTGACACAAGCAAATTCTGATATTGAGCTTAGTTGAGTTTACTTTGTCTATCTTATTACTAAGTCACAAACTAGAATATTGCTTCTCATCTGTTGAGTTCTGATGCTAGTAAATCTGTTTGGATGTACTAAGTGCTGATAAACCTCACTTATCAAAAGAAAAGGAAAAAGAATCAAGGATTACACTTCAGGTACTCCTTTGAGATCTAGAGTACAAATATGGAAGGAATGACCCAAGTGCATTGCTGGTATTAAGTAAATATGCATCAGAAAAGCAAAATATTTTCTTGGTGACTTTTCACACTCTATGATTACTGGAGAAATACTCTGATAATAGCATAAATTCTGATAAGCAGTCGTGTCTCACTTATACTGAGAAGCCACTGTAAACTGGAATTTAAAAAGATGCATAAAATTACCACAAAATAGTTGAGGTGGACTCAAGCATGAACTCATTCAACAGTAGGTTTCAGAATAATGACAGCTCTTTAGCAAAGTTTTAGTTATGCCTTATTTCTAAGATGTACTGAAGTGAATCAGACTTTACTCCTTGTCTGATATTTAGCTTAATGCACACACTAAACACTCCATATGAATGATGAAAATCACTGTGGTGATCTATGTTGTTTTAGATGAATAGTTATTGTGTCACATTGCACAAATTCTGAGGACAAGTTCTGATTGCATGTTCTGATGATTAAGTTCTGAAGAATATAAATCAGAATTTGTGTGAGGACTTACTAAGATAGGCATTCATTTTTCGAGTTAAGAAATTATGTTCTGATGACCGTTAAGTTCTGATATAAGTCTAAGTTCTGATATTAAAGTCTGATTCTTTACTTGACTTATTTGTGGAAAACATTTAAAAATAGTCTCAGTTTAAACCTGATATGTTGAAGTGGAAGATTAACAGTCACTATATTTAGGGATAGTGGTACTCGTACATGAACAGTCAAATTTTACTTGCTTCTTGTGCGCATTAAACCATGTTTTCCATTTCCAATGAATGTTTTTATTTTTCCAAGTCTGGGGAGACGAGGTAGAATTAATTCTACCTGTCAGCATTAAATTTTTTTGCGTCTCCTGGCATTCTCTTGCCTATATAAGCAACCACTTCACATCAGCCTTCCCATCAAATCTTTTATCACAAACTCACCTTCATATCAAAAACACCATGGTCAATTACAATATGTTTTTGAACTACGAAACATTCAACATGGAGCTGAGTTGTTCCAATTGGCAGTAGAAATGGCACGTTACTGCCATTCCTGATGAGATATGGGACTCCGTTCCCCAGGAGGTACTTACCCACCTCCTGTTCTTCTACATGGACTACCATCGCCATCTGGAGCGATTGGAGGAGGAAAGGCTGGAAGCTCTCCGCCAGCAAGAGCGAATCATTCGACTCGCTATTCTGTTTGTCGAGAGTAGGAAGAATAAATGATTTATTTTCTTCTTCCTATTTTTCTTCATCATCAGCCTTGCCCTGCTTCTTGAGCTAGGACAAAGGCTGTTGACGTTAGGTTTAGCAGCTTAGGGTAATCTTGTAAAAAGTTTTGATGTAATTTAAATTTCATGAATGTATTCTCTTGATATATTTATGAAATTTGTTTTTGTTTCAAGATCTTGTCTCTGAGATATGTTGTAATGCATTGATAAATCCTGATACATATTCATATTCTGATGACCATATAAATTCTGTTTTAACTTAAGTTCTGATTTTACTCTATCAGTACCTGCTCATTTGATTTATTATGGTCATTTTCACTCGAATTTTTTTTCAGAATATTGATGTTGTAGTGAAAAATAATTAAATAAGTGGGAACAGTTTCAATTTTGAATTAAAACTGATTCACCTTGATTAATGGAATAACTGGGTAAGTGGAACGGTTTTTCCTTGAAAAACTGCAAGTGGGTAAGTAATGATTATTATTTTCTCGTGCCCATTAACTATTCATTTTTACTGCATGTCTGACAGGTGTCCAACGGTTACATTTTTTTTAAAAATGTATAAGTAAGACAGAGAGAGGATTTTCTAATCTTTTATTCATTTTTATACTTTTTCTCTCTATTTGCTTTTACTCTCTTTCTTCTTCTTACGTTGGTTTTTCATATAGACATTTTATCAAAAACCTAACAGGCACTTATCAATCTCGATTAATTTCATGGCGCCTAAGGATTTAATCATTGATGGAGCTAAATTTGTTCCAAACAACTATGCTGCAATTCTTGATAATGTTGAAGCTCCGTCTGAATTGCGTTTTGTGCAAGATCTTCTTGCACACAGTGAAATCGAGTATGCATTGACCCAACCTTCAGTCTTCTCAAGCCAACAAGTTCTGACACTTTGGAGGACTGGAAACTTTGATAATGGTGGTAAAAATGGTACTCCTAGTATTGTTTTCGAAGTGGGTGATTCTCCATATGCAGTCACTCCTGGTACAATACGCAAGGCTCTACATCTCCCAGAAGGATGTACTTTTTCAATTCCAGAGGAATCAGCTCTTCAGGAGTTAATGGCCAGTTGAGGGTATGAACAGAGTTTGGCAAAGCTTGGGCAGTTGAAACGGGCTCATATCAAGAAGGAATGGAGCTTCTTCTTCGACTGCATCACTAAAGCTTTTGGGAACAAGTGTTCCAACTTTGATGCTATCCCTATAATGAGTCAGCACATCGGGTATGCCATTATAAACCAAACTCATTTTGATTTTGCAACTGCTATAATAGGTTTTATTGGGGATAGGATGACAGAGGATAGAAATGTTGTTTACTTTGCTAGATTCTGTCAACTTATATATACTTTTTGTACTGATGAACCTCGACTAACCAATACCTTAACTCCACCTTTTAAAGTTGCAAAACGATACTTTAATTACCTGGTAAATGCTGACACTAAGAAACCAGTGGTTAGACCTTTACAGATTCCTGAGTCTGTAAAACAGATCTTAGTAAATGCTGATCCTGATTCCTATAGATCTGTTTATCCTGATGTCCAACCAACAACCACCTCCCATACATCACAATAACCATCAGCACCTACCACCCATACTACTCAACCAACACTCAGGCAATATCTCAAATCATATCTCTCCACTTCACAGACAGTTCAACCCTCATCCTCAGAACCTCCTGTGAAACCTTCATCTTCCAAGCCTAAGAGGACAAAGACTGTTCCTCAAACACCTCAACAGAGAAGGAGGATTGCTTTGAGAGATGAATCAGACAGTGAGGAACAGGTTTCTACATCAGAACCTGTTGTCCAAGAAACTGAGAAAGTGACTTCTCAGAAGGATTCTGTAATTGGGGGATCTAGGCTTCTCAAGAGGCTTAGAAGAATGACTGTTCCTGAAACTCCTAAGAAATCCATATCTACAAAGAGATACAAAAAACAGAGGGAAAAAAGGCCAGTTTCAGATGATGAAGAAGCAGCAGCTAAGGAAGGGGATCAGGAATCTCTGATCTCACAAGAAAATGAATCTGTTCCAGTCACTACTTCTCCATCCACTCCAACTTAGGAAGCTGTTACTGAAAAGGCCAATACACAATCTGTGTCTCATGTTCAAAAATCTGTATCTCCTATTACTACAGGCACAAGTGCTGATATTGATTTCCAGACCTTGGTTGTGCCTGAAGTAATTCTCTTAGAAGCTACAACAACAACTAATCCATCAACAACACCTGTTTCTGATGCTGCTCACACTCCAGAATTATCTACTACACCTTCTCTGCATCTAGATGCTGATGATCAGAATATAGGTGAGCATCAGGATATGGCTGTTGATCAGAACTTAGAACCAGATCAGCAATAAGAGGATGCTGAAGCCTCCATTGCTACTCACACTGTTGTTTTATCAGAAGATACTGATTCTGTAAGTTCTGATGCTGCAAATGCTGGAGAAACTGGTGATGCTGCTCCAAATGCAGATGCTGATGAAGCAGGTCCTTCAGGACATGCCCCTCCACAAATTGTTCTTAAATCTGAACTTGTTAAGAAGTTTGTTACCGGAGAAGCACCAGTGCCTTGGAGTGAAACTCCTGCAGGACAGGATTGGACTAAGGAATGGAACTCAGTTTCCTGTGTTCCAACTGCAAAGCATCTTACTGAGCACTTGACTAAAGCTGATGAGATGTTAATTACTGATGATTTCAAAACACAGCTTCGAGTAACTGCATTGAGTACTAAACATCTACAAGGTCTTCATTCAACTACTCATGCAGAGCTAAACAAGATTCGGGAAGAATTTATCAAACAAGATCAAGTTAACAAGATTGATAAGAAACAATTCTTCAAACCTACCTTTGACAGGATTGCTTATATTAAGAAGACTCAAGAGAAACAACAAGCTCAGATTGATGATATTCTGAAAAATCAAGCTTCTCAGCAATCTCAACTTACTGAAATCCAAGCCTCTGTGGCATTGCTTGTCTCTCTTCTACTACCTGCTGATGCCAAAAAGGGGGAGAAAGTAATTAAGTCCAAATGCAAGACTGACAAGATACTGAAAGGGAAGGATGATGAGAAGGATGATCAAGGAAACTCAAGAATGGGTAGAGGTCATAGTCAAGGTAGAGATTTCTCATCAAGAAAAGCTGAAATCACAAGTCACAGGATAAGTTCTGATACTGGGAAAAGAATTAGTTATGCTACTGGTAAAAGGATAAGTTCTGATGAACTTTTATATCTTGATGAAGAAATGTCAAGACAATTATTTCTTCAGGAAAATCCAGGAATGGACTTGGAGAGTTTAATAGAAGAAGAAGCCAGACTTAAATCAGAGAAAGTCACATCTAAATCTGAAGCTTCTAGTAAAAAGATACTTCCAAAACTCAAAGGCATTGTGATAAAAGAAAGGACAAATACTGAAGCAACATTGGCTAAATCACAACCGCAGATAGATTCAAGATCCAAGGGTAAAGAAAAGGTTGGTGAACCTATCAAGGTTTATGTGCCTCCCGTGAATGAAGAAATCACTGATGAAAAGGATGATCTTGCTCTGACTTCAAGAAAAGCTTTTAAGACAACCTCTGACATGGCTCAAGTTGTTCAGAGTCAAGAGACAGTAAGTTCTGATATTTCGAAGAAGCAAGTAACCTCTGACACAGCTCAAGTTAACTTGAAATCAGAAGATAGATCAAAGAAACTCCTACCAGGATTCACTAAAGCAAAATAGACTCAACCTTTAAAGACTGCTGCAAGTGGTTTTGAAGCAAGAGTAGTTACTGGAAAGGAAGCAAGAGATAAAACTGGACTGGGAAGTGCTGATGAAAGAAGAATACAGAACACTACCAATGATCCAACTTCCTTGAGTGAACCAAGTATTGGAGCAACTCCTGAGAGATTGAATCAACTGGAATCTGTACAAATGGTTTACCATACCTACTTCAAAGAACACATCTTGTTGTACTTCATGATAGATGGTAGGGTTTATCATATAAGGCAAAATGCCATTCCTTTGAAGTATTTTGAAGAATTGGAGCATGTACTATTCTTACTTCAAGTGGATGACAGATTGACAGAAAGTGCTGCAAACTATTTGAAGGATCAAATTCAGAGACAGAAAAAGGCTTTATTCTGTTAAGTCTGACAGCACATATGTTCCAAAGTACAGAGATCACAAGGGTGATATAGTTGAAATGAAGCCCAATACTGCTAAGATTATAACTACCTTTCTGGGTTACAAGGCTGTGGAATTCAATCTTGAGTCTGATAAAGCTTATTTGATCAGACTGGATCAGGATATAAGAAAAGCTAAGATTAATGATCTCAGGGCTGTAATCTTTCAAATTGGTGAAGATACTGCAGAGCTTAAAGATGCTAAAAGGAGGATGATTGATGAACTTAGATATGCTGAGAGTTGTTTGTTGAAGAACTATCTCAGAACAACTCCTGACATCAGAGAGATCAGAAGATAAAGCCAAGTCAAGATCTACAACTGCTTAAATTCTGATATTTGTACAGACTGAAGCTGTTATCAGAAGTTAAATATTGGTAAAGCTTTAAGGACTATAAGTTGTAGTTATCTAGTCTAATTCGCATGCATTTGTACTTAATGTTTTTGACATCATCAAATATTTGTTAAACTTGTATATTATGCTAATTTACAAGTTGGGGGAGATTGTTAGATATATTTGATAATGTCATGGTTAATATGATTTATGTTTAGTTTTCAGATCTTACTTAAACAGGATAAATCACTACTTACTAGAAGTCAGGCTTAAGGATATCAGTACTTATATTATCAGGAGATAATCATCAGAAGATAGATATCAGAACTTAAGTGCTGAAGGACGTTCAGATAAGGACAGTAGCTGATTAAAGGAAAGAAGATCAAGATAAACATAAGAAGAGATATGCATGAAGAAGGAATTCTATGAAGAATAGAATACTTGGAAGAAAAGATATCTGATTGATATGTTTTAGGAAGCAGAATTATATTCCATATCAATTAGAGATTATCTTGTAACTGTGTAGTATATAAACACAGACATAGGGTTTACACTATAAGTGTTATCATATTCGAGAAGATTATTCATTGTAACCCTAGCAGCTCTCGTGATATTTGTTCATCACTAAGAGGTAACAGTTCCATACTGTAACAGAGTTTATTGTTTCAATAAAGTTTGTTTTCTGTTACTTGAGATATTAAAGTTCGATTTGATTGTACTTTATACTGTATTCACCCCCTCTACAGTGTGTGTGACCTAACAATTGTTCTTTTGGCTTGCTTGAGCTCCTAAAAGAATTATTCTAATGGCCTGCTTGAAGTAATTCCAAAAAGAATTATAACATTTCCAACATGCTCCTCCATACCTACTCTGCAATTACTTAGCAAATAATCTTGCACAAGTTTTTGTTAGTAGAACAACATATAAAATTATCATTATATCAGAGCACATATATAACATTATGTTTGTGCCTAGTGATAAGAGAGTTATTAATATGACGACTCTACTAGTTCATATTAAACTGTAACTTCAGTTAGAGTGTCATACCATGTCCTTGATGATTGTTTGAGTAGTATACTAGTTCATACCAATCTGAAGTGAGCTTGTGAAGAAGAGATATACGTGGTCCAATAGGTCTGCAACTGCAAAGTCCATGAACTGTTGTGCATTGACTTCCTCTTTTGACTGACCAACCAGGAGTGCACTTGTACACATCTACTAGAGTCCAATTCCAAGTGTAATGTCCATCAGGTGCCTGATATGTCGTAATATCCTCAAGTCTCATCACTGGTGCTTTTTGTTAGATACTGCTTCCTGATAATAACCTAACATCCAGTTTGGCCTTGTCCCTCGTAACAATGCCATTATCATCCAGTATGATTTCTGGTTATCCTCGTACCAATTACAATATTGTCATTTGGTTTGGATACCAGCTTCCTGATAATCTGCTCGCTGACTAATTGAGCTCATCTTGCTTTGCAATCACCCAATCAATCCGGATCTATCAGAGCTTCTATAACTTTCTTAGTTTCTTCTTCAGATAGAAAACTAGAGAAATAATCATTCACACTCAGTAGCCCTTGCTAATCATTACTCCACCATCTGGATCACTTAAGAACAAGACTCTGGGAATAATATTGACATCAAACCCTTTATCTCAGCAGATATGTTCTTTAGTGTCCTCTTGATTTTCAATGTGGTGTTGTGTCTGACTAGTTGATCCTTGTTCTTCTTCTTCTGATCTTCTAGCATTTACTCCAGTATCAAAATTACTGAGTATCATATGCCAAGGATGGTTTTTACTCCATTCTTACGTCTTGGTAGAATAGTTCTCGATGATTCAGTATTTTCAGAACTATGTTGAGTCTGACTAATAGATCCTTGTTCTTTTCCTTCTTCTGCTCCCCCTGAGTTGTTGTCAGCATGATCTAGAATCTGAAGCTTGTGGATTGGTTCCATAGATGATATGACTGTGCTTCTTCCAGTTTCCACTATCATTACTGCATCTGAACCACTTCCACTATCACCACTATCAATTAATCCTTCAGAATTTAAATCTTGAGAACTAGTTCCAAAAATAGATTGACTATCTTTGCTTGTCTCAGAATCATGCCCATCAGAGTCTGAATCAGAATTGTGATTATTGACAAGATCATTTGCATAGACATCTTCATTTGGAACAACCTCAAGTTTATCTTCATCATCAGAAAGATCTTCAACATCTAAATTTTCTAAGATGTCTTCCTTCTGATTACTTAGGAGCTTGCTGTCATTAGATGTTAATAATGACAAAAATAGAACCTCATAATCAAACATGGTTCACTATCCACTAAGTCAACTACAAATGATATTCAATCAAGAACTCATTAATTGTTAGACTCCATAGAAATTGAAGTATGTTCAACTATGCTACACACATGATTTTGATCTTAGTGAGTTTTTCAGAAAAAGAATTTAAAATATCTCACTATCATCAAAATCTCACCGCCATCTTGTCATAAAAATATTAACAAAATTTGTCAACAGATTTATTCAAGTATGTAGTGCTACACAACTCACCATTAACTAGTGATAAAACTATCAACAAGATTTGTTACTAGATTTATCAGAGGTTTATAGTGCTACAAATATCACCACCAACTAATGATATGAATTATCAAGAGTTTATGGTGCTACGAAACTCATCACTAATGACTGAAAAAGATTCTCCATAGTGTAATGCTACTAAACTTATCACAAACCACTGAAATAAATTATCAGAGGTGTGATGCTACTACTAATTTAACAATTTGACTTATGGAGCAAATAATAAAGTTGAATTGCTTCAAGGTCCATAAATTAAACTATTAAAGTAAAAACTCAACAAATAACTGCAACTGATATTCAAAAAATATATGCATTTAAATATTGAGTGAGAGATGACATTCCTGATTTCACGCCATATCCCGTAGTGATTCATTTGTTGTCATCTCCAAAGGTTACTACTGGGCCAGCTTACTTGTCCACTTCTGATAGCAGGGCTCTATCCTCGAACTCTTGTGTATTAAACATCCAATGTTTACAATAAACATGGTCCGCTTCACTTTTTCTTGCCCTATCTGCATTATGGATCAAGTTTTCTTTGGTACCCAAACTAAATTGGGTCCAGGGGACTTAGAGAGATTCACATTATGAATAATATCAGATGCAAATTTAACATGCTTTTGCTTCTCATCGACTGTCTCCTTCTTCTCTTTAGAAGCCTTAAAAATGCCTTTAGGCGTCCAAGTAGAAGTTGCCTTCCTAACCTTAGGAGGACTAACAGTCTTTGCCCTATCATGCTTTCTACTCATGTTCTTATCATTATACTTACAAGTAGTGGATTGCAAATATATCAAGTTAAGATAAGAAGACAAGGTATTAAAAGCACATGACATACATCTAGATTTATGACATGATATATGAGAACTAGGCATGGTGGGCATGTTATGCTTATTATAAACTTTATTTTTATCTACTTTACTCACAGTGCATTCATATGCAAGATGCGAACCAGAATTACATTTAAAGCATAACTTCCTAGAAGAATTAGGTTTTAGCAGATCTTCATTTTTATTGTTAACACCTAACTTCCTATTTCTATTGTGTCTGTTTTTCTTTTTAGCCTTGTGAACATCTCTATCATCTAAGTGAGTTTTAGGTTCATCATTAGAAGATGACTCCTCCGATGACTCTACAGTTGACTCCTCATCACTAGAGACATAATCCTCAACAAGCACCTCATCTTCATTGAAAGAATCAGGATTGGCCTTTTTACATAACAAATTATTGACCTTTTCAGAAGCTTGCGATGTATCTGAAGAATTTGATTTAAAATTATCAACACTCTCTGATTCTATCACATATTTCTGTCCAAAATCACTGGATCCAATGTCAATTATGGCTCCACCAATTTGGTTGTCAATAATTTCTTTTGCACTAATAGAAGAGTCTTGATAAGCTTTCAACTTAGATTCTAACTCAGCTATCTGACTCCTACGGACAACATCTAAATCCTCACTGGCTTTGACCATGTTCTCTAGGCATTCATTACGTTTCTTAAGATTATCTAATTCAACAGTAATTAGGCCTAGTTCTTCTTGTCTAGTGAGCAGCAATCTATTTTTAGATTTTATTCTATCTATTTTATCTTTAAAGCTGATCACACTAGCATGAAGTTGAAACAATTTTACTCTTTTATCCTTATCACAATATTTGCAATCATGCCAGGATATATTAGTAGTGGTCTAAGAAGATACCTGCGATGAAGTGGTTTCCATAAATATTGGATCATTGCATTCTTCTTCCTCTACATCTGTACCATTCTAGTGCTTTTCATCACCGACTAATTCTTTGTCCTGATGCTTCTTTTGTCCATCTTCATTCCTTTTCAGATAAGCTTCTTTCTCATTTTCTAGTGTGGACTCTTCTAGTTCACTGTTAGAGTGTCCCTTTTCTTCACCATCACACAGTTCATGTGTGCTTCCTTCAATCAACTGTTCCTTGCAGCATTCACTGGATACTGAATCTGTAGATTCTTCATTTTCAGTCAGATTTGATCCACTTGTAGAAGCTTCCGAAGACAGTGATCCTTTAACCTTTTCCTCAGGAATTCTGTATTCCTCTACTACAGGACATGTTGATTCATTTATAGTCTTGTTCCTGTTGTTCACTGTCTCAGACCCATGTTTGATATTTCTCTACTTTTCCTCAGCTTCATAGGTCTTCAACTTGTCATAAAGCTCATCCAATGACATTGTATTCAAATCCAATCCTTCTCTGTTGGATGACACTTTATTTATCAAATGATTGGGCAAGGTAAGAATAAACTTTCCGTTTATCCGTTTCCGTGAGTATTTCTTCCCAAGTGTACTCATTTCGTCCAGGAGTTGGGTGTACCTTTCAAGCAATTGTTTGATACTTTCACTGGAAAGAGATTTAAACTCCCTATACTCAGACATTAGAAAATTCAATATGTTCTTGTGTTTAGTTCCCTCCACAATAACTTCAATGGTTTCCCACATGTGTTTAGCACTAACACAATCCTTAATCCGATGACGCATGTTGGAATCCATTGACTGAACTAAAATTGATCGAAGACTTGCATCCAAAGAGATTAATTCATGATCCCTATCAGTGTATTCAGACGGATCCTTTGGGATAAACTCTTGAGGAACTCTACTGTCCAAATTTGTAGGTACAGAAATGTCCTTTCTTGGTACAAACGGACCACTCTCTAAAATTCCCTTGTAATCACAGTTTACTACTGAAATAAATAGAGTGATCTTTCTCTTCCACAATTTATAGCTATTTTCACTGACGTTACTGAAGGAAGGAACCTTGATGCCACTAAATGTCCGAGTACTCATAATTTCAGATCTACAAAAATTCAGCAATATAAGGTCTCAAAATATGATAACCCAAACTGTCAAAATACACCAATACCAATCAATCAACCAATCCACAACAATCAAGAACACTACGGCCACAAATTAATCCCAATCAGTTCTACATACCGAAAGAATTCCAGACTCCGTAATAACCAAAACCAATACAGAACGTACTAATCTTACGGTTCTGATCTGTATATCGATCAGTAGGCTCTGATACCAATTGTTAGGTCCAAAGGTATCGTAGAAGGGGGGTTGAATACGATACCACCAATTAATTACGATTCAAAACAAATTCTTAGTTTATGCAGGAAGGTAAAAATATAACACAATTCAAGGAATATATTATGATTGATATAAACCTTAATGTTGCTACAATCTAATCAATTGATTAGCTTCAACAGAAATTTCAACAGCATAACAATACAGTTACAAAGCAACTAATATGAACTTGAATGCTCCGTAATGCTCTCCATAAAAGCTTTCCAGTTTGCTGGTGAAAAAATCTCTCTTGAATATAGCTAGAAATTAAAGCTACGACACTAACCTATAGAAAAAAACATTTAAAATTGACAAACATTGATTACTAATTAAGACAATAGGAGTTTGGATTAGTAGACTAAATATATTAATTACGCAAATAACTCTACCATTATAATTACGTGGTAGATAAAATAATACTAATAATTGAAAATGGGCCTAAATGAGAAACTTGGGCCACCAATAATTGCATGCTACTAACATAAAATATTATGGGTTGGAATGTAAAAAGAAAAATGCTAATAATCAAAATAATAACAATCATGATTAAATTAATGCTAAATTAAACTACGTAAATATGCTCGTAGTATAATGTGGTGGTGTTAATAAAAATGGAAGCAAAACATACAGTAAGAGTTTATAAAAAAGAGATATTGATGTTAATGGGCTACAAATTTAATTACCAAGTAATGAAGCTGACCACTAATCTATTAAATAGAACTAATGACAGAAAATGAAATAAAAGCTATTGTAACAAAACGGATACCGTAAAAACAACAAGACACACACACAAATTGAGTTTTGTGCCGGGAAAAGATTGTCGGGAAATTAAACAGAAACAACTGAATAGTATAGTAAGAAAAAGTCAAACTCATTTCAACAGCCAAGAAATAAAAATAATTATTAAATCTTAACACTTTAAACCCATAAATAAATTAAACATTTAAAAGGGGCTTAAAGTAAGATACCGAAAAGTAGATTCAAGAACAATAAGCTAAATGGCTCCTTTTAATCCACAAGTAATGTTCATTTTCACGTAGCTAGTGAAAGATTTCATAGCCAAAATATAAATTGAAGTAGCCAAAAAAATATTTGATTTTCAACAAATAATGAAATTCAACGGATATTCAATTTCAATGGGTAATGAACATTCGTCGATATATAGATAATGAAATTTGATCTTTAGGAAAAATCAAATTTATTTCTGGCTGCATTACAAATTGCTTAGACATCAAAATAACTTAAGAATAATTAACCATACCTAACTCACTTACCAACCTAGTGAAGGTCGATTCATCAAGTGGCTTGGTAAAGATGTCTGCAAGTTGCTGCTCACTTGGAACAAAATGAAGTTCCACAGTACCATTCATGACATGTTCTCGAATGAAATGGTACTTGATGTCAATGTGCTTTGTCCTTTAATGATGTACAGGATTTTCAATAATGGCAATGGCACTTGTGTTGTCATAGAAAATTGGAATCTTGTCCACATGTAGACCATAATCCAATAGCTGATTTTTCATCCATAGAATTCGTGCATAACAACTACCAGCATCAATATATTCAGCCTCACCTGTGGAAGTAGAAAATGAATTTTGTTTCTTACTAAACCAGGAAACTAGCTTATTTCCTAGAAACTTGCAGGTTCCTGTTGTACTTTTTCTGTCTATTTCACAACTTGCATAATCTGCATCTGAATAACCAATCAGATCAAAACCAGAATCTCTAGGATACCAAATGCCAAGTTTTGGTGTTCCTAGGATCAGCTTGAAATCTAGCACTAAGACAAGTAGCAAATATTAGATATGGTCTATTGGATCTTAAATATAAAAGTGAACCTACCATGCCTCTATAATTTAAAATATCTACAGACTTTTCAGTTGTATTTATTTCAAGTTTAGTGGCTATCGCCATAGGAGTTTTTGCAGATGTGCAATCCATTAAGTCAAACTTCTTTAAAAGATCATGAATGTATTTGGTTTGACTAATGAATATTCCATCACTAACTTGCTTAACTTGGAGACCAAGAGAGTAAGTTAGTTCTCCTATCATGCTCATTTCATATTTACTTTGCTTTAGTTTGGCAAAAATTTTACAAAGTTTTTCATCTGTAGAACCAAATATAATATCTACATAAATTTGAACAAGTATTCTAGAGCCATTAACATTTCTAAAGAAAAGAGTTTTGTCAACAGTACCTCATGTAAAATGATTTTCTAGAAGGAATTTTGACAAAGTATCATATCAGGCTCTAGGTGCTTGTTTCAATACACATAGTGCTTTCCAAAGATAGTAAACATATTCTGGAAAGTTGGGGTCTTCAAAACCAAGAGGGTGACTGACATAGACTTCCTCCTCCAAATCTCTACTTGGAAAGGCACTCTTTACATCCATTTGATAGACTTTGAAATTGGCATGGGCTGCATAGGCTAGAAAAATTCTGATAGCTTCAAGTTTGCAACAGGAGCAAAAGTTTCATCAAAATCTA